>NC_069505.1:399048794-399111294 GCF_027579735.1 Bombina bombina | reverse complement strand
CCTTTGTCTAATAATTGAACCACGTTACTGAAAGAGACTGGAATATTAGAACTGTATAATTTAGGTTATTTTCTGCTAAATTGTATTTAGAGGATTAATGTGTAAACGCTGTTTTTTTTCTTAGGATTTTCCCTTTAATACATTTTAAGTGGTGGCAGTATTGGAGTTATAGGATTGTTGGTTTAGTGTGGGTGGCATTAAAAGGGAGTTTAGGGCATTTCTCTTACGTCTAGTACAGACTAGGGAGTGTGGTTAACCCTTGCACCCACTAAACTGAATCACAAGCTTGCCTGGTGTGGCTAGATTGTGACCTATTGGTGACAGAAAAAGGGGGCTGATAACCCTTTCTGTACCAAATAAGTGAATGGCGCAGGGTTGGATAACCTAGGTTCATCACACCTCATTTTTTAAAAGCCCATGTGGAAGCCACAGCTCTAGTAGAATGAGCAGTAATTCTTTCAGGAGGCTGCTGTCCAGCAGTCTCATAGGCCAAACAGATGATGCTTTTCAGCCAAAAGGAAAGAGAGGTAGCCGTAGCCCTTTGACCTCTCCGTTTACCAGAATAAACAACAAACAATGAAGATGTTTGACGGAAATCTTTAGTTGCTTGTAAGTAAAACTCTAAAGCACGAACCACATCAAGATTGTGTAACAGACATTCCTTCTTTGATGAAGGATTAGGACACAAAGAAGGAACAACAATCTCTTGATTGAAATTCTTATTAGAAACAACCTTAGGAAGAAACCCAGGTTTGGTACGCAAAATCACCTTATCTTCATGGAAAACAAGGTAAGGGGAATCACATTGTAAAGCAGATAGCTCAGAAACTCTTCGAGCCGAAGAGATAGCTACTAAAAACAAAACTTTCCAAGATAGAAACTTAATATCTATGGAATGCATAGGTTCAAACGGAACCCCTTGAAGAACTTTAAGGACTAAGTTTAGGCTCCGAGGCTTAATTCTGACCAAAGCCTGACTAAATGCTTGAACGTCTGGGACATTTGCCAGACGTTTGTGTAGTAGAATAGAAAAAACAGATATTTGCCCTTTTAGGACACTAGCTGATAATCCCTTCTCCAAACCTCCTTGGAGAAAAGACAATATTCTAGGAATCCTAATCTTACTCCATGAGTAACCTTTGGATTCACACCAATAAAGATATTTGTGCCAAATCTTTGATAGATCTTCCTGGTGACAGGCTTTCTAGCCTGAATCAGGGTATCAATGACCGACTCAGAGAAACCACGCTATGATAGAATCAGGCGTTCAATTTCCAAGCAGTCAGACGCAGAGAAATTAGATTTGGATGCTTGAAGAGACCTTGGATTAGAAGGTCCCGCCACATTGGCAGAGTCCACAGCGGAGCCGAGGACATTTCCACTAGGTCTGCATACCAAGTCCTGCATGGCCACGCAGGTGCTATCAGAATCACCGAAGCTCTCTCCTGCTTGATTCTGGCAACCAGACGTGGGAGGAGAGGAAACAGTGGAAATACATAGGCCAGATTGAAGGACCAAGGCACTGCTAGAGCATCTATCAGTACCGCCTTGGGATCCCGGGACCTGGACCCGTAACGAAGAAGTTTGGCATTCTGACGCAATGCCATCAGATCCAATTCTGGTGTGCCCCATAGCTGAACCAGCTGGGCAAATACCTCCGGATGGAGTTCCCACTCCCCCGGATTAAAAGTCTGATGACTTAGGAAATCCGCCTCCCAGTTCTCTACCCCTGGGATGTGGATTGCTGAGAGATGGCAAGAGTGATCCTCTGCCCATCGGATTATTTTGGTTACCTCCATCATCGCTAGAGAACTCCTTGTTCCTCCTTGATGATTGATATAAGCTACAGTCGTGATGTTGTCCGACTGAAACCTGATGAATTTGGCCGCAGCAAGCTGAGGCCACGCCTGAAGCGCATTGAATATTACTACTCTCAGTTCTAGAATGTTTATCGGAAGAAGAGATACCTCCCGAGACCATAAGCCCTGTGATTTCAGGGAGTTCCAGACTGCACCCCAGCCTAGCAGGCTGGCATCTGTCATTACAATGAGCCACTCTGGCCTGCGTAAGTACATTCCCTGAGACAGGTGGTCCTGAGACAACCACCAGAGAAGAGAATCTCTGGTCTACTGGTCCAGATGCAGTTGAGGAGATAAATCTGTATAATCCCCATTCCCCTGTTTGAGCATGCATAGTTGCAGTGGTCTGAGGTGTAGGCGGGAAAAGGAACTATGCCCATTGCCGCTACCATGAGTCCGATTACCTCCATACACTCACCCACTGATGGCCGCGGAATGGAATGAAGAGCTCGGCAGTTTTGATTTTCTGACCTCTGTCAGAAATATTTTCATTTCTACTGAATCTATCAGAGTCCTTAGAAAGGAAACTCTTGTAAGAGGGAAGAGAGAACTCTTTTATGTTCACCTTCCGCCCGTGAGATCTCAGAAAAGCAAACACGATGTCCGTGTGAGACTTGGCTAGCTGGAAAGTCGACGCCTGAATTAAGATGTCGTCTAGATAAGGCGCCACTGCTATGCCCCGTGGTCGTAGAACCGCCAGAAGGGACCCTAGCACCTTTGTGAAAATTCTGGGAGCCGTGGCCAACCCGAAGGAAGGGCCACAAACGGGTAATGCCTGTTTAGAAAGGCGAATCTGAGAAATCGATGACGATTTCTGTGAATAGGGATATGTAGATACGCATCCTTTAAGTCCACGGTAGAATAGTCCGAATAGTCTCCATCTTGAACGATGGAACTTTGAGGAACTTGTCTAGAATTTTGAGATCCAAGATTGGTCTGAAAGTTCCCTCTTTTTTGGGAACCACAAACAGGTTGGAGTAAAACCCTAGCCCCTGTTCCTCTTTTGGGACTGGGCGGATCACACCCATGGTATGTAGGCCTTCTACACAGCGTAAGAACGCCTCTCTCTGTCTGGTTTACAGACAATCGAGAAATGTGAAATCTCCCCCTTGGAAGGGAGTCTTTGAATTCCAGAAGATATCCCTGGGACACAATTTCTAAAGCCCAGGGATCGTGAACATCTCTTGCCCAAACCTGAGCGAAGAGAGAGAGTATGCCCCCTACTAGACTAGGTCCCGGATCGGGGGATACCCCTTCATGCTGTCTTAGAGGCAGCTGCAGGCTTCTTGGCCTGTTTACCCTTGTTCCCAGCCTGGTTAGGTCTCCAGACTGACTACGATTGGGAAAAATTCCCTTTTGGTTTGTAGCAGAGGGAGCTGAAGCGGGACCACTCTTGAAGTTCCGAAAGGAACGAAAATTATTTTGTTTGGTCCTCATCTTATTTGATCTATCCTGAGGGAGGGCATGACCTTTCCCTCCAGTTATGTCTGAAATAATTTCTTTCAGTTCAGGCCCGAATAGGGTCTTTCCTTTGAAAGGGATGTTTAAAAGTTTAGATTTAGATGACACATCAGCAGACCAGGACTTAAGCCATAACGCCCTGCGTGCTAAAATGGCAAAACCTGAATTCTTTGCCGCTAATTTAGCCAGTTGAAATGCGGCATCTGTAATAAAAGAATTAGCCAACTTAAGGGCCTTAACTCTGTCCATAATCTCCTCTAATGGAGTCTCCATTTGAAGAACCTCTTCTAGAGCCTCAAACCAGAAAGTAGCTGCAGTAGTTACAGGAACAATGCACGCAATAAGTTGGAGAGAAAAAACCCTGATGAACAAAAATTTTCTTCAGGAGACCCTCTAATTTTTTATCCATAGGATCTTTGAAAGCACAACTGTCTTCGATAGGTATAGTTGTACGCTTAGACAGAGTAGAAATAGCTCCCTCCACCTTAGGAACTGTCTGCCACGAGTCCCGCATGGTGTCAGATATGGGAAACATTTTCTTAAAAACAGGAGGGGGAGTGAACGGAATACCTGGTCTATCCCACTCCTTAATAATAATATTCACAATCCTCTTAGGGACTGGAAAAAACATCAGTGTAAACAGGAACCTCTAAGTATTTATCCATTTTAAACAATTTCTCTGGAACCACTATAGGGTCACAATCATTTAGAGAAGCTAATACCTCCTTGAGCAATAAGCGGAGGTGTTCAAGCTTAAATTTAAAGGCCGTCATATCAGAATCTGTCTGAGGAAGCTTCTTTCCTGAATCAGAAATTTCTCCCTCAGATAACAAATCTCTCACCCCAACTTCAGAGCATTGTGAGGGCATATCAGATACGGCTACTAAAGTGTCAGACGGCTCAGCATTTTTCCTAAACCCAGAGCTGTCCCACTTTCCTTGTAAACCAGGCAGTTTAGATAAAACCTCTGTGAGGGTTGTATTCATAACTGTGGCCATGTCTTGTAAAGTAAAAGAATTTGACGCACTAGAGGTACTTGGCGTCACTTGTGCGGGCGTTACTGGTTGTGACACTTGGGGAGAGCTAGATGGCGAACCCTGATTTACCTCTGACTGAGAATCATCTATTGCTCTATTTTTATGTGCTAATATATGTTCTTTAAAGTTTATAGACATATCAGTACAATTGGGACACATTCTAAGAGGGGGTTCCACAATGGCTTCCAAACATATTGAACAAGGATTTTCCTTGATGTCAGACATGTTAAACAGGCTAGTAATGTAACAAGCAAGCTTGGAAAACACTGCAATCAAAGTAAATAACACTTAGAATAAAAACGGTACTGTGCCTTTAAGAGAAAAAAAGCTGCACAAATTCTGCAAAACAGTGTAAAAAAGCAGTAAACTTAACAAAATTTTTACAGTAACATCATAAAGCCTTAGTAACTTTGCACAGCTATGCAAATAAACAATTAACCCCTTAATGGCAAAACCGGATTGAAAAAACGTCAGAACCGGAAAAAAGGACTTTCAGCACCTTGCCACAGCTCTGCTGTGGCTCCTACCTGCCCTTCAGAACAATTTGTGGGGAAAAAAACTTCTTTTACAGCCCTCAAACACAGCAGGACCCTCTGGAGAAGCATAGTTAGATGTCTCTGAGGAAAAGAAACTGCGCAACTGAGGCGCGAAAATAGGCCCCTCCCACCTCACTCGATTTTTTTGAGGCCTATCAGAAAAACACCAAAGTGTCTCTTAATTAACCATGTGGGTTAAAAACCCAAAAAACAAGCCACAATTATCCCTTTAGTCCCTTCAAAAAAAGATTATAATTGCATCATTTACTGAACAAACAAAAACGTTTTTTCCTAACAGTGTCACCAGTAACTAATGAGCCCTTCATGCAAGCTGAAATTCCTATCCAAGTGTCTGAATACAGCTTACCCTTCCCTCATGGGGGTATTGCCAGCCTTTTCTAGAATTAACAGTCTGTCTAGAAAAAATATAGACTGAACATACCTCATATGCAGCTTAGCATGCAAACCGTTCCCCCAACTGAAGTTTTCCTGTACTCTTCAGCCCTTGTGAGAACAGCAGTGGATCTTAGTTACAAAGTGCTAAGATCATAATCCTCCTTGCAGAAATCTTCATCCCTTTTCTGCCAGAGAGTAAATAGTACACACCGGTACCATTTAACATAAACTTTTGCTTGAGAAATAAAAAACTAACATTTTTGTCACCACACTCGCTCTGCCCTTCCTAGTTTCTTAGAGTAGGCAAAGAGAATGACTGGGGGTGGAGCTAAGGGGGGAGCTATATAGACAGCTCTGCTGTGGGTGCTCTCTTTGCCACTTCCTGTTGGGAGGGAGAATATCCCACAAGGATGAATCCGTGGACTCGATACATCTTACAAGAGAAATGGGCCTAGATCAATACTTTGGGATGTCTTCTAAAAAATATATATACATGTCAAGGTATATTCCCCTGACAGAGATCAGTGTTCCAATGTAACTATCGCTAATTTTGGGGGGGAAAAAATGGTTTGGAAATAGCAAAGTGCTACTTGTATTTATTGCCCTATAACTTGCAAAAAAAAGCAAAGAACATGTAAACATTGGGTATTTCTAAACTCAGGACAAAATTTAGTAACTATTTAGCATGGGTGTTTTTTGGTGGTTGTAGATGTGCAACAGATTTTGGGGGTCAAATGTAGAAAAACATAATTTATGTAAGAACTTACCTGATAAATTATTTTCTTTCATATTGGCAAGAGTCCATGAGCTAGTGACGTATGGGATATACAATCCTACCAGGAGGGGCAAAGTTTCCCAAACCTCAAAATGCCTATAAATACACCCCTCACCACACCCACAATTCAGTTTAACGAATAGCCAAGTAGTGGGGTGATAAGAAAGGAGCTAAAGCATCAACAAGGAATTGGAATAATTGTGCTTTATACAAAAAATCATAACCACCATAAAAAGGGTGGGCCTCATGGACTCTTGCCAATATGAAAGAAATGAATTTATCAGTTAAGTAATTACATTAATTAAGTTTTCTTTCATGTAATTGGCAAGAGTCCATGAGCTAGTGACGTATGGGATATCAAATACCCAAGATGTGGAACTCCATGCAAGAGTCACTAGAGAGGGAGGGATAAAAAGAAACAGCAGCCAAATGCTGAAAAAAATAATCCACAACCCAAATATAAGTTATTCTCATGAAGAAAAGAAAAACTTAAAACATCAGCAGAAGAATCAAACAAACAGCGGCCTGAAGAACTTTTCTACCAAAAACTGCTTCAGAAGAAGCAAATACATCAAAACGGTAGAATTTAGTAAATGTATGCAAAGAGGACCAAGTCGCTGCTTTGTAAATCTGATAAACTGAAGCTTCATTCTTAAAAGCCCACGAAGTGGAGACTGATCTAGTAGAATGAGCTGTAATTCTCGGAGGCAGGGCTTGACCGGACTCCAAATAAGCTTGATGAATCAAAAGCTTTAACCAAGAGGCCAAGGACATAGCAGACAGAGGCCTTCTGACCTTTCCTAGGACCAGAAAATAAAACAAATAGACTAGAAGTCTTCCTGAAATCTTTAGTAGCTTCAACATAATATTTCAAAGCTCTTACCACATCCAAAGAATGTAAGGATCTTTCCAAAGGATTCTTAGGATTAGGACACAAGGAAGGGACAACAATTTCTCTACTAATGTTATTAGAATTCACAACCTTAGGTAAAAATTCAAATGAAGTCTGCAAAACTGCCTTATCCTGATGAAAAATCAGAAAAGGAGATTCACAAGAAAGAGGATATCTCAGAAACTCTTCTAGCAGAAGAGATAGCCAAAAGGAACAACACTTTCCAAGAAAGTAGTTTAATATCCAAAGAATGCATAGGCTCAAAAGGAGGAGCCTGTAACGCCTTCAAAACCAAATTAAGACTCCAAGGAGGAGAAATTGGATTTAATGACAGGCTTAATACGAACTAAAGCCTGTACAAAACAGTGAATATTAGGAAGATTAGCAATCTTTCTGTGAAATAAAACAGAAAGAGCAGAGATTTGTCCCTTCAAGGAACTTGCAGACAAACCCATATCCAAACCATCCTGGAGAAACTGTAAAATTCTATGAATTCTAAAAGAATGCCAAGAGAATTTATGAGAAGAACACCATGAAATGTAAGTCTTCCAAACTCGATAATAAATCTTCCTAGAGACAGATTTACCAGCTTGTAACATAGTATTAATTACTGAGTCAGAGAAACCTCTATGACTTAGTACTAAGCGTTCAATTTCCATACCTTCAAATTTAATGATTTGAGATGCTGATGGAAAAACGGACCTTGAGACAGTAGGTCCGGCCTTAACGAAGTGGCCAAGGTTGGCAACTGGACATCCGAACAAGATCCGCATACCAAAACCTGTGGGGCCATGCTGGAGCCACCAGCAGCACAAATGATTGTTCCATGATGATCTTGGAGATCAATCTTGGAAGAAGAACTAGAGGCGGAAAGATATAAGCAGGTTGATAACACCAAGGAAGTGTCAGTGCATCTACTGCTTCCGCTGAGAATCCCTGGACCTGGACAGGTATCTGGGAAGTTTCTTGTTTAGATGAGAAGCCATCAGATCTATTTCTGGAAGACCCCACATCTGAACAATCTGAGAAAACACATCCGGATGCAGAGACCACTCCCCTGGATGTAAAGTCTGACGGCTGAGAAAATCCGCCTCCCAATTGTCTACACCTGGGATATGAACCGCAGAAATTAGACAAGAGCTGGATTCCGCCCAAACAAGTATCCGAGATACTTCTTTCATAGCTAGGGGACTGTGAGTCCCACCCTGATGATTGACATATGCCACCGTTGTTAAATTGTCTGTCTGAAGACAAATGAACGGTTCTCTCTTCAACAGAGGCCAAAACTGAGGAGCTCTGAGAATTGCACAGAGTTCTAAAATATTGATTGGTAATCTCGCCTCTTGAGATTTCCAAACCCCTTGTGCTGTCAGAGATCCCCAGACAGTTTCCCAACCTGAAAGACTCGCATCTGTTGTGATCACAGTCCAGGTTGGCCGAACAAAAGAGGCCCCTTGAACTAAACGCTGGTGATTTAACCACCACGTCAGAGAGTGTCGAACATTGGGATTTAAGGATATTAATTGTGATATCTTTATATAATCCCGGCACCAGTGATTCAGCATGCAAAGCTGGAGAGGTCTCATGTGAAAACGAGCAAAAGTAATCGCGTCCGATGCTGCAGTCATGAGGCCTAAAACTTCCATGCACATAGCCACTGAAGGGAATGACTGAGACTGAAGGTGCCGACATGCTGCAACCAATTTCAAACGTGATCTAGAACAGAAGAGACAGAGGGCGCCACATAGTGCAGATAAATGAGAAAAAAATGACTGAAGGGATATGCAGATGTACAGTATCCTACTCACTTGGCTGTAAGCACTGATGTGCAATACAAACAGGCCGAGTCCAAAGAGTCGTTCGGCAGACTCTCCAGGCACCTGGAACAGATGGTCTTTGTTATCCAGGCAACCGAAATTCCAGGAGGCAGAGGGGTTCCCCAAAAGCTTCTATGCTGTAAAGCACTGGTTGTTCAGTAAGAGTATAGTTGCTGCTAGTAGAATAGCAGTAAGTAAAGCAGGGGTGCAGTAGTTGTTATGCACAATATCCACAGAGGCTTCGAAAGTAGACAATAGTGCAGCAGCGTAGCAAAAAAACATAATTTATGTAAGAACTTACCTGATAAATTCATTTATTTCATATTAGCAAGAGTCCATGAGCTAGTGACATATGGGATATACATTCCTACCAGGAGGGGCAAAGTTTCCCAAACCTCAAAATGCCTATAAATACACCCCTCACCACACCCACAAATCAGTTTAACGTATAGCCAAGAAGTTGGGTGATAAGAAAAAAGTGCGAAAGCATAAAAAATAAGGAATTGGAATAATTGTGCTTTATACAAAAAATCATAACCGCCACAAAAGGGTGGGCCTCAGGGACTCTTGCTAATATGAAAGAAATGAATTTATCAGGTAAGTTCTTACATAAATTATGTTTTCTTTCATGTAATTAGCAAGAGTCCATGAGCTAGTGACGTATGGGATAATGACTACCCAAGATGTGGATTTTCCACGCAAGAGTCACTAGAGAGGGAGGGATAAAATAAAGACAGCCAATTCCGCTGAAAATAATCCACACCCAAAATAAAGTTTAAATCTTATAATGAAAAAAACTGAAATTATAAGCAGAAGAATCAAACTGATAACAGCTGCCTGAAGTACTTTTCTACCAAAAACTACTTCAGAAGAAGAAAACACATCAAAATGGTAGAATTTAGTAAAAGTATGCAAAGAAGACCAAGTGGCTGCTTTGCAAATCTGATCAGCTGAAGCTTCATTCTTATACGCCCAGGAAGTAGAAACTGACCTAGTAGAATGAGCTGTAATCCTTTGAGGCGGAGTTTTACCCGACTCGACATAGGCATGATGAAACAAAGATTTTAACCAAGATGCCAAAGAAATGGCAGAAGCCTTCTGACCTTTCCTAGAACCGGAAAAGATAACAAAAAGACTAGAAGTCTTTCGGAAATCCTTAGTAGCTTCAACATAATATTTCAAAGCTCTAACTACATCCAAAGAATGCAACGAGTTTTCCTTAGAATTCTTAGGATTAGGACACAATGAAGGAACCACAATTTCTCTACTAATGTTGTTAGAATTCACAACCTTAGGAAAAAATTTAAAAGAAGTTCGCAACACCGCCTTATCCTGATGAAACATCAGAAAAGGAGACTCACAAGAAAGAGCAGATAATTCAGAAACTCTTCTAGCAGAAGAGATGGCCAAAAGAAACAAAACTTTCCAAGAAAGTAATTTAATGTCCAGAGAATGCATAGGTTCAAACGGAGGAGCTTGAAGAGCCCCCAGAACCAAATTCAAACTCCAAGGAGGAGAGATTGACTTAATAACAGGTTTTATACGAGCCAAAGCTTGTACAAAACAATGAATATCAGGAAGACTAGCAATCTTTCTGTGAAAAAGAACAGAAAGAGCAGAGATTTGACCTTTCAAGGAACTTGCAGACAAACCTTATCCAAACCATCCTGAAGAAACTGTAAAATTCTAGGACTTCTAAAAGAATGCCAAGAAAAATGATGAAAAAAACACCAAGAAATGAAAATCTTCCAGACTCGATAATATATCTTCCTAGATACAGTTTAACGAGCCTGTAACATAGTATTAATCACAGAGTCAGAGAAACCTCTATGATTGAGAATCAAGCATTCAATCTCCATACCTTCAAATTTAAGGATTTGAGAACCTGATGGAAAAAAGGACCTTGCGATAGAAGGTCTGGTCTTAACGGAAGAGTCCACGGTTGGCAAGTGGCCATCCGGACAAGATCCGCATACCAAAACCTGTGAGGCCATGCTGTAGCCACCAGCAGAATAAACGAACGTTCCTTTAGAATCTTGGAAAAAGAACTATAGGCGGAAAGATATAAGCAGGATGATACTTACAAGGAAGTGACAATGCATCCACTGCTTCCACCTGAGGATCCCTGGATCTGGACAGATACCTGGGAAGCTTCTTGTTTAGATGAGAAGCCATCAGATCTATTTCTGGAAGTCCCCATATTTGAACAATCTGAAGAAATACCTCTGGGTGAAGAAACCATTCGCCCGGATGTAGTGTTTGGCGACTGAGATAATCCGCTTCCCAATTGTCTATACCTGGGATATGAACCGCAGAAATTAGACAGGAGCTGGATTCCGCCCATACAAGTATTCGAGAGACTTCTTTCATAGCCAGAGGACTGTGAGTTCCTCCTTGATGATTGACATATGCCACGGTTGTGACATCGTCCGTCTAGAAACAAATGAACGACTCTCTATTTAGAAGAGGCCACAACTGAAGAGCTCTGAAAATTGCACGGAGTTACAAAAATGTTGATTGGTAATCTCACCTCCTGAGATTCCCAAACCCCTTGTGCTGTCAGAAACCCCCATACAGCTCCCCAACCTGTCAGATTTGCATCTGTTGAGATCACAGTCTAGGTTGGAGGAACAAAAAGAAGCCCCTTGAACTAAACAATGGTGATCTGTCCACCACGTCAGAGAGTGTCGAACAATCGGTTTTAAAGATATTAATTGAGATATCTTTGTATAATCCCTGCACCACTGGTTCAGCATACAGAGCAGAAGAGGTCGCATGTGAAAACGAGCAAAGGGAATCACGTCCAATGCAGCAGTCATAAGACCTAGAATTTCCATGCATAAGGCTACCGAAGGGAATGATTGAGACTGAAGGTTTCGATAAGCTGAAACCAATTTCAGACGCCTCTTGTCCATCAGAGACAGAATCAAGAACACTGAATCTATCAGGAAACCTAAAAAGGTTACCCTTGTCTGAGGAATCAAACGAACTTTTTGGTAAATTGATCCTCCAACCATGTTCTTGAAGAAACAACACTTATAAAAGACTGGAAAGGTTCTTTCTAGAGAAAATGAGCAAAGGGAATTGAATCCAATGCTGTGGCCATAAGACCTAAAACTTCTATGCATATATAGCAACTGAAGGAAATAATAGAGACTAAAGGTACCGATAGACGGAACCCAATAACATTATCCCTTGTCTGATAGAGACAAGGACAGTGACACAAACTATCTGGAAACCTAAAAAAGGTGACCCTTGAGTGAGGAATCAAGAGCTTTAGAAAAGAAGATCCTCTAACTATGTCCTGAAGAGTAAGTGAATCATATGAGATTCCGCATCCTCAGAAAATAATCTGAATGAAAACAGAAAAATGAAAATATGCATTTATTGTATCTAATGAAAACAAATAATGCTAACAAAGACCATAAAAAGGCAAAATAGTTTGAATAAAACTCCAAAACCCGGTTCCTCAAAAGAAACTGGAAGAAATACCCCAGAAGATTCCAGGTCTGAGTAGCGCTTGAACCCCATGGGTGCCCAGCCATGCTTCAACAGTACCCAAAATATATAGGACAGAAACACAGTTAAAGAAAGTGTTAGCCTTGCTGGAATAAAATCAAAGAAATTTGGACAAAATAAATTTCAAAGAAGCCTTAACCTGCCCCTTACCAGCCAAGCTGGAATACGGCACGTACATCGCAAAATTAGGGAGCTGATTTCGAACTCCAATTATAGACATGTTATTTGGGAAAGAACTCAGGAATTTGTTCCTTAATAAGAACAACCAAACTAGTATAAGCTTAAAGTTTTAGTCTTAGAACTCAACCTTGAAGCCCAGAGTAACAGTTAAGAATTGAATCCAATTATAAAACAAATAATTGATTATCTTAGAACAAAGGAAATATGGATTTATTTTTATTTTTTTTAAAAACACAAAATTCTTCTAGCTAAAAAAGCTAAAGACATAGATTAACCCTCATTTGCGAAAATATTCAATAAAATGAAGACACAAATGAAATTATTAGCATGATAGTCCAGTTTAAAGGACCAGCCAATACAGTGGACTTGCATAATCAATAAATGCAAAACAACAAGACAATTGCAACAGCACCTAGTCTAGTAAATGTTGTCCCTTTAACAATGCTAAAATAAATCATAATCTGATACTTGATCTTAAAGTAAACAGAGAAAATGAAGCAATTGCAATATCCAAATAAATCACAGGACCAAGAAAAGTACCTGAAACTAAATAATTTTCCATAAATAAGATACAACTATCTAAAGGAAAATAAATACTATTTTGCTATAGAAACAATAGCATAATTAGTAGAATTAGAGATAGCCCCAATAAATTGGAGAACCCTCCAAATTGAGTTTAACTGCTGGCAAAGAATATAGTTTAAAACCTTTGAAGAAGGAATAAAAGAAAATTCTCAGCCTATTCCATTCCCTAGTATAGGGAATTGGAAAGAAAACCTCTAAAGAAATAAATAGGCAGAAATAATGTCAGCTAGTCTTAAAGAACTAGTTACCTTAATATCCAAAATAATCAACACCTTTTCAACAAAGAACAAATGTACTTTAATAATTGAAAAATAATAAAAAAGTAGATTTGTTAGTGTCAATATCTGATGAAGAAAATTTCTGAAAAAAACATCATCAGAGAAGGATAAATCAGTATGTTGTTGGTCATTTGAAACTTCAATAATTAAAAAAGAAGTGAAAAAGACCTAAAAATTTCATTAGAAGGCACGAAGTCAGACAAAGCCTTTAACATAGAATCAGAAAAATATTTCTTATAAGTCTTCTAAATATTTCTTGTAAGAAAAGAAAATTTATAAAGCATAAATACTAATGGATTCCGCATGTAAAAGTATAACATAATATCTTATTACAAACCATAGCTAAAGATAAACATTTATAACATTTAAAATAAATGAACTTAGCTTTGGTAGAACTGAAACTCAGTTAAGCGTTTTTCCAAAAGTGGCTTCTGATTCAGAGTCCATTTGAGACATCTTGCAATATGTAATAGAAAAAACAACATATAAAGCAAAATTGATCAAATTCCTTAAATGACAGTTTCAGGAATGGGAAAAAAATGCCAATGAACAAGCTTCTAGCAACCAGAAGCAATAAATAATGAGACTTAAATATTGTGGAGACAACAATGACGCTCGAATTTTTTAGCGCCAAAAAAAGCCGCCCACATTATTTGGCGCGTAAATGCTTTTGGCATCCGGTAACGCCGACATTTTTTTGGCGCAAAAACGTCAAAAAAATGACGCAACTTCCGGCGACACGTATGACCCGGAAATGACAAGAAAATGTTTGCGCCAAGAAAATCCGCGCCAAGAATGACGCAATAAAATGAAGCATTTTCAGCCCCCGCGAGCCTAACAGCCCACAGGAAAAAAAGTCAAATTTTAAGGTAAGAAAAAATTGAATTATTCATATGCATTATCCCAAATATGAAACTGACTGTCTGAAAATAAGGAACGTTGAACATCCTGAATCAAGGCAAATAAATGTTTAAACACATATATTTAGAACTTTATATAAAAGTAGAAAAAAATGTACGATATAAAATCATACAATTAGGGTGCGCTATACTGATGCACAAGATATGTGCGTGTAAATCTGTGCTAACGTGGCAAAAACAGGGGGGTGTTCAAAATATGATTCTAATAGTGATCGTGGATTGTGCTATTATGTTAGTATTGGCACCTAGGTGAATATAAACGCTAAAAATATAAGATGTTTTTAAAGGTGTACACCTAAGAACCTAAATGAGTCTGGTTGAATAAATAAGTAACTTCACATAAGTGATGGTGTGTACTCACAAAAACTTCATCCCTAAAAAAAGTGCATACATATGAATCGAGTGATACAGTATTACATATATTGAAAATAAATAAAATAAATAAATAAATAAAATATAATGAAATATTATATTATTAAAAAATACAAACGATTTCACATAAAGTGCAGAGTCATTGATAGATAGGTGAAATCAACACTGTTGAAATCAATAATTCTGGAAGGCTGCTCCACTCCAAACCGGTGGTAAATCGGTTGAACTGAAAAATAGAAAACACAAAGAGAGAGCGCCTAATGGTGTAATATCGTCAAGATCAAGAGTGGTACAAGTATAAAAAGTATCTGCCAAATGGATACTCACAAAGAGCTTGGCACTCGCAAGTAGTGCATATAGGCGGGCTGACCTTTATACAGCAGTCAGTACGCTGAATGTGTGGAAGTCGTGTCGGAAATCTGTTGTAATAGAAAAAGAACAAAAAAGACCAATGGTGCAATATCGTCTGAATCCGAAATGGACACGGCAAAAGGACACAGTATCAGCTAGATGTATACTCACAATGGAGTTGGCACTCACAAGTAGTGCATTAGGGCAGGCTGACCTTCATACAGCAGTCAGCGCGCTGGTAGTTAGTAGCTGTAGTTGGTAACTGTAGCTGTTATCGGCTTAGGCTTGTCCTCTGCTCACCGGCGTGCGTGCTGAATACTCAGCTGTGGCTAAGCTGTTAGCTGTGGAAAGGAAATCCTCTAGGTATGACGTGAACACACCCAGAAATGCACCTGAGGCTAGTTGCAGGCTCAGAAAACACAAGGTGCATACAAAATAGTAAGTCACAGAAAGACGGGTGACTAAAAATTTTTTTAAAAAACAAATTAGAGAAGGAAGACAGCGGACAAAATGTTAGGTAAAAATAATTTAAAAGAGGTTTATTTAGGAACTAAAACAACGCGTTTCTCGGCCGATAAAGCTCACTGGCCGTTTCATCAGGTAAGTGTATAGGTATAGCGGGAAAACCACATTTAAAAATACATAGGAAGGTCATGATTGGTTGGTACATCCACCAATAGATAACCAAACATTTTGTTACATTTAAAATACAATATTTCGCTGACATCCTAACAAAATACTTTCGTTACATATAATAACAAGAATGAAAATGGTGTGTACATGGAAACAATGTTAAAAAATTGTGTAATTTAAAAGCCGCGAAGGAAACATTTTGTTCTTTAGCAGGATACTAAGCAGCTCGTTATGATCCTGTCATAATAGAGGAAATGGTCAAAAAATTGTAGGGACAAATGAGGCCACAAGAACTATAGAAATGGAATATCAAATTGGTAATTCTGCTGTTTTAGTAATAAACTATAGAATCTAGTCGAGTCTTCAATGTCATGTACGGGTGTAAGCCACTGTGTTATGAATGACAAAGAAATGGACATAATAAGTATGTTGACGCTCACTAATTGAGACACAATTTATTTTGTATATATATAGTATATGCATTTGAAATGGTATGATGGGATTCTTGTACCTGCAATACATGGTGCAATATAACTGATGCTATATACTTCGGAATAGAAATGGCATGTATTTGGTGTGTTCTATTTTAAAACTTCACACTACAGGAAGACTATTTTCTGCCTGTATAGAATATACAGATAATAGTGTAGATAATTTAATAAAATTATGTTTATTAATTAAATGCTGCCAAATCCAAGTTTGAATTCAGCCCTGAAGGCCACAGAGTATTCAACTTGTGAATCCAGAAGGTTTCACGTTGTCTTAATTTAATAATTCTATTATAATCTGTTGAAGGGGGTATATAGTCTATAGAATAAAATTTGAAAATTTCAGGATTGCCCTGATGTTTATTCAGGCAATGTTCTGGTATGCTGTGTTTTATCTTTTTCTTTTTGCAATTTTTACAATTGCGTAAATGTTCTCCCCACCTAGTTCTGGATTTTCTTGAGGTACGACCCACGTATTGGGCCCCACATATACATTCAAGGACATAAATTACAAAGATAGAATTACAATTTAAGAATTTTTTAATGGGAAAAATTTCCCCAGTTGTTTTTGAGGTAAAATTTTTCATACCAGATGGTATGTATTTGCAAGTATTACAGCCTCTTTTCCCACATTTGTAGACTCCTATGTGACTAAGAAAATTTGTGTTATTATTGGATTTTTTGTTAGAAAAAATGTGTTTCACTTTTTTACTGGGAGCTAGCTTGCTCCTCAGAGTAGGAGCCCTGGTATATACGATTCTGGGAAAACTATCTACTAAATTTTTCAAGATGGGATCTCTAAGTATTATTGGCCAATGTTTGTTAAGAATCTGTCTTATCTGTTTATAATTATTATTGTATTGAGTGATGAACAATGGTTTTGCTGAAAAATTATCATTCTCTCTTTTTTTTATATGGGTCTTATTTTTGTTGAGTAAAGTGTCCCTATCTAGGAGTCTGGCCTTGTCTCTACAGGTTATCAAAAGGTCGTTAGGATACCCTTTGTCAAGGAACCTTTGATAGATGATTTTACTCTGCAAGTCAAAGGATTCTAGCGATGAACAATTGCGTCTAATTCTTTCGAATTGACTGAAAGGGATGTTTGATAGCCAGTTTATATGATGGTTACTTTTGAAATTTAAATAACTATTGCTGTCCACTTTCTTAAAAAATGTTTTAGAGCAAAGATTTCCTGACTGGTCCCAGCTTAATGTCAGATCTAAAAAATCTATTGTCTGCTTGTTGATATCAGCAGTAAATGACAAACCAAAATCATTTTGGTTGAGGGAAGCAGCAAACAATGTTGCTGAGGAAAGGTCACCTCTCCATAGGAAAATCAAGTCATCAATGTAGCGGCCATAGAACACCAGACTCGCCCCAGCTGAGGAATTAAAGATGTAAATGTCCTCAAAAATGCCCATAAAAATGTTGGCAAAGCTGGGGGCGAATCTGGTGCCCATGGCCGTACCTTTGATTTGCAAGTAAAATAAATCCTGAAACATAAAATAATTATGTTGTAAAATGAATCTAATACATTCTATAATATACTCTTTTTGAAAGTGGGGCATATAGTGATCTTCATTTAATTTTAGCAAGATTGTCTGTAAGCCTAATTTGTGAGATATGTTGGAATAGAGAGAACTAACGTCACAGGTGATCCATATTAGGTCACCATTATTTTTAAAGTCCTTAATTTTATTGAGTAGATGCGTACTGTCTTTGATATAGGATCTGAGGCCAACAACATGTTTCTGTAAAAAAGGTCAATGTAGTAAGATAAATTATATGTTAAGTTGTCTATCCCTGCAATAATTGGTCGGCCAGGGGGGTGTTTTTGATCCTTATGGATTTTAGGCAGATGATAATAATGTGCTACACTTGGGTTGCTGACTTTAAGGAAATTTCTTTCATCTTTATTTAGAATATTAAGATTGGAGCCTCTTTCAATCAATATATGATATTCTTTTAAAAAAATAGGTGTGGGGTCTGTTTTTAGGACTCTATAGTAATTGTTGTCATTCAGAATCCGTTTGGCTTCTGATAAGTAGTCACAAAAATCTTGTATCACTATTCCTCCTCCCTTGTCAGCGTCCCGTATGATGATATTGGGGTTGTCTGCAAGGGAGGAGACTGCCTTCCTTTCACCTTGTAATTTGTAAAAATTCTTTTTTGATGACTTTGAAGAAATTTTTTCAAGATCGTCAATTACTAAATTATGATAAATTTCAACATATTGGCTACATCCCAATGGAGGAGAGAATGAAGATTTCATTTTTACGTCAGTGTGAATGACACTTTCAAAAAGTTGATCAGTAAGAGAATTTATAGAACCTTGGGTAGAGATAACCCTTTCTCCCATATTCATATTATCAGTAAGAATGCAGATAGTATCGTTCTCTAAAAGATTGTGTTTTTTTAGATTTTTTTGGGCAAAATATTTTTGCAATGATAGTTTCCTGGTAAATCTATTTAAGTCTACAAAGAGGTTGAAAATGTTGTGGGGATTGGGTGGACAAAATGATAAACCCTTATGAAGGATTCTTTTTTCCTCTATGGATAAGATGTGGGACGATAAGTTAAAAATGCCTTTATCTAATTTGTTGTGTTTTTCTTTCTTGGTGGCAATACCTCTCCCTCTTGTGCCTCTTGGTCTAAATGGAAAGGTCTTTTTCTGGGATTTGGTTCTTCTATTATTGCTCTTCGTTGGTGAGGGGCATGTTCTAAAAAAGGCGAGGATGCGGAGGTAGTATTGTTTCTAGATGTACGCTCTGTGAAAACATTGTCCTCTGTAACAGAGGACAAAGGTTGAAAACGATTCGAATGAACATATTGGTTCTGATTTGGGTTGTAATTAGTCTTGGAATAATTATCTTTATAGGTGTAAGAATTAGTTTGGATGGGAAAATCGTAATTCTGATAATTGTCAAATCTACTGTTCCCTCTAGATTGTCTTTTATTTCCATAATAGGAATTATCATTATAAGTCCTATGGTTGTCATAATGATTTCTGGGTGGATAATAAGATTGGTGGGGAGATTGTTGTCTGTGCCAAGTGTCATATTGGTTGTCATTGTATCTGTTATAATATTGTGCATTGTGCTGTTCCCTATCTCTGTGTATATATGTATTAGATTTTCTGTATTGGTTTGTAGGTTTGGTATGGTAATAGTTATTTGGTTTGTAATTATCCTTATAAAACCTATTATTATTTCTATGATGAACCGTAGTCCAATTTCCACCTGGTTCAGATCTGTTTGGTCTGTGTGGGGCATTTGTCACAGTAGGTTGATCTATGTCATATGATCTGTGTTTCTTTGACTCTCAGAGTTCTGTATTTCTGAGTTAGGGAGTTGTGTACGATTATAGCTATAAATTCTATCATTAATGTAGTCCTCATTGTCCCTTACCAATTTTTTGTTTTTTGATTGGACAAGTTCCTCTTGGAATTTGTCTGTTCTTTCATACATGCTTTTCAAAAAACGATCATAATCAGAACTCTCAACGTATTTTTCTAATTCTGTTTGTATTTTTTCTATGTTTTCACTACACTGGTCAGCTAGAATACGTCTGTGTTCTATCAGAGCCTTCATTAGTTCCAAAGAGCAATCACTGAGTATTTTGTACCATTTTTCCAAAAGTGCAGGATTATCTTTGAAAGAACAATGTTTTAAAATACGTAATCCTCTGGGGATTTGTTTCAGATCAATATATTTTTCTAAAGTGGTAAGATCCCACCAATGTCTATGTTCTTTTAAAATTTCTTCTTCTAAAGAATGGAATAAACTTTTCATAGATTTAGTGGTGTCAGAATCTGATTGTAAAACAATAGTAGCTGGTTTCCCTAGTAAATTGTAAGCTGCTCTAATCTTGTTTCTATCCTCTTTGGACTGCATGTTGTAACAAAAAAGTGAAATATGTTTGTTTAAATATAAATCAATATAAACAATGTGTGAAAAAAAGTGCTGCACTCCTATAAGTTGACCAACAAAAAAGAAGAAAAAAATGTACGATATAAAATCATACAATAGGGTGCGCTATACTGATGCACAAGATATGTGCGTGTAAATCTGTGCTAACGTGGCAAAAACAGGGGGGTGTTCAAAATATGATTCTAATAGTGATCGTGGATTGTGCTATTATGTTAGTATTGGCACCTAGGTGAATATAAACGCTAAAAATATAAGATGTTTTTAAAGGTGTACACCTAAGAACCTAAATGAGTCTGGTTGAATAAATAAGTAACTTCACATAAGTGATGGTGTGTACTCACAAAAACTTCATCCCTAAAAAAAGTGCATACATATGAATCGAGTGATACAGTATTACATATATTGAAAATAAATAAAATAAATAAATAAATAAAATATAATGAAATATTATATTATTAAAAAATACAAACGATTTCACATAAAGTGCAGAGTCATTGATAGATAGGTGAAATCAACACTGTTGAAATCAATAATTCTGGAAGGCTGCTCCACTCCAAACCGGTGGTAAATCGGTTGAACTGAAAAATAGAAAACACAAAGAAAGAGCGCCTAATGGTGTAATATCGTCAAGATCAAGAGTGGTACAAGTATAAAAAGTATCTGCCAAATGGATACTCACAAAGAGCTTGGCACTCGCAAGTAGTGCATATAGGCGGGCTGACCTTTATACAGCAGTCAGTACGCTGAATGTGTGGAAGTCGTGTCGGAAATCTGTTGTAATAGAAAAAGAACAAAAAAGACCAATGGTGCAATATCGTCTGAATCCGAAATGGACACGGCAAAAGGACACAGTATCAGCTAGATGTATACTCACAATGGAGTTGGCACTCACAAGTAGTGCATTAGGGCAGGCTGACCTTCATACAGCAGTCAGCGCGCTGGTAGTTAGTAGCTGTAGTTGGTAACTGTAGCTGTTATCGGCTTAGGCTTGTCCTCTGCTCACCGGCGTGCGTGCTGAATACTCAGCTGTGGCTAAGCTGTTAGCTGTGGAAAGGAAATCCTCTAGGTATGACGTGAACACACCCAGAAATGCACCTGAGGCTAGTTGCAGGCTCAGAAAACACAAGGTCACAGAAAGACGGGTGACTAAAAAGTTTTTTTAAAAAACAAATTAGAGAAGGAAGTCAGCGGACAAAATGTTAGGTAAAAATAATCTAAAAGAGGTTTATTTAGGAGCTAAAACAACGCGTTTCTCGGCCGATAAAGCTCACTGGCCGTTTCATCAGGTAAGTGTATAGTGTATAGGTATAGCGGGAAAACCACATTTAAAAATACATAGGAAGGTCATGATTGGTTGGTACATCCACCAATAGATAACCAAACATTTTGTTACATTTAAAATACAATATTTCGCTGACATCCTAACAAAATACTTTCGTTACATATAATAACAAGAATGAAAATGGTGTGTACATGGAAACAATGTTAAAAAATTGTGTAATTTAAAAGCCGCGAAGGAAACATTTTGTTCTTTAGCAGGATACTAAGCAGCTCGTTATGATCCTGTCATAATAGAGGAAATGGTCAAAAAATTGTAGGGACAAATGAGGCCACAAGAACTATAGAAATGGAATATCAAATTGGTAATTCTGCTGTTTTAGTAATAAACTATAGAATCTAGTCGAGTCTTCAATGTCATGTACGGGTGTAAGCCACTGTGTTATGAATGACAAAGAAATGGACATAAGTATGTTGACGCTCACTAATTGAGACACAATTTATTTTGTATATATATAGTATATGCATTTGAAATGGTATGATGGGATTCTTGTACCTGCAATACATGGTGCAATATAACTGATGCTATATACTTCGGAATAGAAATGGCATGTATTTGGTGTGTTCTATTTTAAAACTTCACACTACAGGAAGACTATTTTCTGCCTGTATAGAATATACAGATAATAGTGTAGATAATTTAATAAAATTATGTTTATTAATTAAATGCTGCCAAATCCAAGTTTGAATTCAGCCCTGAAGGCCACAGAGTATTCAACTTGTGAATCCAGAAGGTTTATATTGATCTGATATTGATCTGAAACAAATCCCCAGAGGATTACGTATTTTAAAACATTGTTCTTTCAAAGATAATCCTGCACTTTTGGAAAAATGGTACAAAATACTCAGTGATTGCTCTTTGGAACTAATGAAGGCTCTGATAGAACACAGACGTATTCTAGCTGACCAGTGTAGTGAAAACATAGAAAAAATACAAACAGAATTAGAAAAATACGTTGAGAGTTCTGATTATGATCGTTTTTTGAAAAGCATGTATGAAAGAACAGACAAATTCCAAGAGGAACTTGTCCAATCAAAAAACAAAAAATTGGTAAGGGACAATGAGGACTACATTAATGATAGAATTTATAGCTATAATCGTACACAACTCCCTAACTCAGAAATACAGAACTCTGAGAGTCAAAGAAACACAGATCATATGACATAGATCAACCTACTGTGACAAATGCCCCACACAGACCAAACAGATCTGAACCAGGTGGAAATTGGACTACGGTTCATCATAGAAATAATAATAGGTTTTATAAGGATAATTACAAACCAAATAACTATTACCATACCAAACCTACAAACCAATACAGAAAATCTAATACATATATACACAGAGATAGGGAACAGCACAATGCACAATATTATAACAGATACAATGACAACCAATATGACACTTGGCACAGACAACAATCTCCCCACCAATCTTATTATCCACCCAGAAATCATTATGACAACCATAGGACTTATAATGATAATTCCTATTATGGAAATAAAAGACAATCTAGAGAGAACAGTAGATTTGACAATTATCAGAATTACGATTTTCCCATCCAAACTAATTCTTACACCTATAAAGATAATTATTCCAAGACTAATTACAACCCAAATCAGAACCAATATGTTCATTCAAATCGTTTTCAACCTTTGTCCTCTGTTACAGAGGACAATGTTTTCACAGAGCGTACATCTAGAAACAATACTACCTCCGCATCCTCGCCTTTTTTAGAACATGCCCCTCACCAACGAAGAGCAATAATAGAAGAACCAAATCCCAGAAAAAGACCTTTCCATTTAGACCAAGAGGCACAAGAGGGAGAGGTATTGCCACCAAGAAAGAAAAACACAACAAATTAGATAAAGGCATTTTTAACTTATCGTCCCACATCTTATCCATAGAGGAAAAAAGAATCCTTCATAAGGGTTTATCATTTTGTCCACCCAATCCCCACAACATTTTCAACCTCTTTGTAGACTTAAATAGATTTACCAGGAAACTATCATTGCAAAAATATTTTGCCCAAAAAAATCTAAAAAAACACAATCTTTTAGAGAACGATACTATCTGCATTCTTACTGATAATATGAATATGGGAGAAAGGGTTATCTCTACCCAAGGTTCTATAAATTCTCTTACTGATCAACTTTTTGAAAGTGTCATTCACACTGACGTAAAAATGAAATCTTCATTCTCTCCTCCATTGGGATGTAGCCAATATGTTGAAATTTATCATAATTTAGTAATTGACGATCTTGAAAAAATTTCTTCAAAGTCATCAAAAAAGAATTTTTACAAATTACAAGGTGAAAGGAAGGCAGTCTCCTCCCTTGCAGACAACCCCAATATCATCATACGGGACGCTGACAAGGGAGGAGGAATAGTGATACAAGATTTTTGTGACTACTTATCAGAAGCCAAACGGATTCTGAATGACAACAATTACTATAGAGTCCTAAAAACAGACCCCACACCTATTTTTTTTAAAAGAATATCATATATTGATTGAAAGAGGCTCCAATCTTAATATTCTAAATAAAGATGAAAGAAATTTCCTTAAAGTCAGCAACCCAAGTGTAGCACATTATTATCATCTGCCAAAAATCCATAAGGATCAAAAACACCCCCCTGGCCGACCAATTATTGCAGGGATAGACAACTTAACATATAATTTATCTTACTACATTGACCTTTTTTTACAGAAACATGTTGTTGGCCTCAGATCCTATATCAAAGACAGTACGCATCTACTCAATAAAATTAAGGACTTTAAAAATAATGGTGACCTAATATGGATCACCTGTGACGTTAGTTCTCTCTATTCCAACATATCTCACGAATTAGGCTTACAGACAATCTTGCTAAAATTAAATGAAGATCCCTATATGCCCCACTTTCAAAAAGAGTATATTATAGAATGTATTAGATTCATTTTACAACATAATTATTTTATGTTTCAGGATTTATTTTACTTGCAAATCAAAGGTACGGCCATGGGCACCAGATTCGCCCCCAGCTTTGCCAACATTTTTATGGGCATTTTTGAGGACATTTACATCTTTAATTCCTCAGCTGGGGCGAGTCTGGTGTTCTATGGCCGCTACATTGATGACTTGATTTTCCTATGGAGAGGTGACCTTTCCTCAGCAACATTGTTTGCTGCTTCCCTCAACCAAAATGATTTTGGTTTGTCATTTACTGCTGATATCAACAAGCAGACAATAGATTTTTTAGATCTGACATTAAGCTGGGACCAGTCAGGAAATCTTTGCTCTAAAACATTTTTTAAGAAAGTGGACAGCAATAGTTATTTAAATTTCAAAAGTAACCATCATATAAACTGGCTATCAAACATCCCTTTCAGTCAATTCGAAAGAATTAGACGCAATTGTTCATCGCTAGAATCCTTTGACTTGCAGAGTAAAATCATCTATCAAAGGTTCCTTGACAAAGGGTATCCTAACGACCTTTTGATAACCTGTAGAGACAAGGCCAGACTCCTAGATAGGGACACTTTACTCAACAAAAATAAGACCCATATAAAAAAAAGAGAGAATGATAATTTTTCAGCAAAACCATTGTTCATCACTCAATACAATAATAATTATAAACAGATAAGACAGATTCTTAACAAACATTGGCCAATAATACTTAGAGATCCCATCTTGAAAAATTTAGTAGATAGTTTTCCCAGAATCGTATATACCAGGGCTCCTACTCTGAGGAGTAAGCTAGCTCCCAGTAAAAAAGTGAAACACATTTTTTCTAACAAAAAATCCAATAATAACACAAATTTTCTTAGTCACATAGGAGTCTACAAATGTGGGAAAAGAGGCTGTAATACTTGCAAATACATACCATCTGGTATGAAAAATTTTTCCCATTAAAAAATTCTTAAATTGTAATTCTATCTTTGTAATTTATGTCCTTGAATGTATATGTGGGGCCCAATACGTGGGTCGTACCTCAAGAAAAGCCAGAACTAGGTGGGGAGAACATTTACGCAATTGTAAAAATTGCAAAAAGAAAAAGATAAAACACAGCATACCAGAACATTGCCTGAATAAACATCAGGGCAATCCTGAAATTTTCAAATTTTATCCTATAGACTATATACCCCCTTCAACAGATTATAATAGAATTATTAAATTAAGACAACGTGAAACCTTCTGGATTCACAAGTTGAATACTCTGTGGCCTTCAGGGCTGAATTCAAACTTGGATTTGGCAGCATTTAATTAATAAACATAATTTTATTAAATTATCTACACTATTATCTGTATATTCTATACAGGCAGAAAATAGTCTTCCTGTAGTGTGAAGTTTTAAAATAGAACACACCAAATACATGCCATTTCTATTCCGAAGTATATAGCATCAGTTATATTGCACCATGTATTGCAGGTACAAGAATCCCATCATACCATTTCAAATGCATATACTATATATATACAAAATAAATTGTGTCTCAATTAGTGAGCGTCAACATACTTATTATGTCCATTTCTTTGTCATTCATAACACAGTGGCTTACACCCGTACATGACATTGAAGACTCGACTAGATTCTATAGTTTATTACTAAAACAGCAGAATTACCAATTTGATATTCCATTTCTATAGTTCTTGTGGCCTCATTTGTCCCTACAATTTTTTGACCATTTCCTCTATTATGACAGGATCATAACGAGCTGCTTAGTATCCTGCTAAAGAACAAAATGTTTCCTTCGCGGCTTTTAAATTACACAATTTTTTAACATTGTTTCCATGTACACACCATTTTCATTCTTGTTATTATATGTAACGAAAGTATTTTGTTAGGATGTCAGCGAAATATTGTATTTTAAATGTAACAAAATGTTTGGTTATCTATTGGTGGATGTACCAACCAATCATGACCTTCCTATGTATTTTTAAATGTGGTTTTCCCGCTATACCTATACACTTACCTGATGAAACGGCCAGTGAGCTTTATCGGCCGAGAAACGCGTTGTTTTAGCTCCTAAATAAACCTCTTTTAGATTATTTTTACCTAACATTTTGTCCGCTGACTTCCTTCTCTAATTTGTTTTTTAAAAAAACTTTTTAGTCACCCGTCTTTCTGTGACTTACTATTTTGTATGCACCTTGTGTTTTCTGAGCCTGCAACTAGCCTCAGGTGCATTTCTGGGTGTGTTCACGTCATACCTAGAGGATTTCCTTTCCACAGCTAACAGCTTAGCCACAGCTGAGTATTCAGCACGCACGCCGGTGAGCAGAGGACAAGCCTAAGCCGATAACAGCTACAGTTACCAACTACAGCTACTAACTACCAGCGCGCTGACTGCTGTATGAAGGTCAGCCTGCCCTAATGCACTACTTGTGAGTGCCAACTCCATTGTGAGTATACATCTAGCTGATACTGTGTCCTTTTGCCGTGTCCATTTCGGATTCAGACGATATTGCACCATTGGTCTTTTTTGTTCTTTTTCTATTACAACAGATTTCCGACACGACTTCCACACATTCAGCGTACTGACTGCTGTATAAAGGTCAGCCCGCCTATATTCACTACTTGCGAGTGCCAAGCTCTTTGTGAGTATCCATTTGGCAGATACTTTTTATACTTGTACCACTCTTGATCTTGACAATATTACACCATTAGGCGCTCTCTCTTTGTGTTTTCTATTTATATAAAAGTGCCCAACCATAGCTTAGAGTGTCACAGAAAATAAGACTTACTTACCCCAGGACACTCATCTACATGTAGTAGAAAGCCAAACCAGTACTGAAACGAGAATCAGTAGAGGTAATGGTATATATAAGAGTATATCGTCGATCTGAAAAGGGAGGTAAGAGAATGAATCTCTATAACCGATAACAGAGAACCTATGAAATAGACCCCGTAGAAGGAGATCATTGAATTCAAATAGGCAATACTCTCTTCACATCCCTCTGACATTCACTGCACGCTGAGAGGAAAACCGGGCTCCAACCTGCTGCGGAGCGCATATCAATGTAGAATCTAGCACAAACTTACTTCACCACCGCCACAGGAGGCAAAGTTTGTAAAACTGATTTGTGGGTGTGGTGAGGGTTGTATTTATAGGCATTTTGAGGTTTGGGAAACTTTGCCCCTCCTGGTAGGAATGTATATCCCATACGTCACTAGCTCATGGACTCTTGCTAATTACATGAAAGAAAACATAATTTATGCTTACCTGATAAATTTATTTCTCTTGTAGTGTATCCAGTCCACGGATCATCCATTACTTGTGGGATATATTCCCTTCCCAACAGGAAGTTGCAAGAGGATCACCCACAGCAGAGCTGCTATATAGCTCCTCCCCTCACATGTCATATCCAGTCATTCGACCGAAACAAAACAAGAAAGGAGAAACCATAGGGTGCAGTGGTGACTGGAGTTTTAATTAAAATTTAGATCTGCCTTAAAAAGACAGGGCGGGCCGTGGACTGGATACACTACAAGAGAAATACATTTATCAGGTAAGCATAAATTATGTTTTCTCTTGTTAAGTGTATCCAGTCCACGGATCATCCATTACTTGTGGGATACCAATACCAAAGCTAAAGTACACGGATGATGGGAGGGACAAGGCAGGAACTTAAACGGAAGGAACCACTGCCTGTAGAACCTTTCTCCCAAAAACAGCCTCCGAAGAAGCAAAAGTGTCAAATTTGTAAAATTTTGAAAAGGTGTGAAGCGAAGACCAAGTCGCAGCCTTGCAAATCTGTTCAACAGAGGCCTCATTCTTAAAGGCCCAGGTGGAAGCCACAGCTCTAGTAGAATGAGCTGTAATTCTTTCAAGGGGCTGCTGTCCAGCAGTCTCATAGGCTAAGCGTATTATGCTACGAAGCCAAAAGGAGAGAGAGGTTGCCGAAGCTTTTTGACCTCTCCTCTGTCCAGAGTAAACAACAAACAGGGAAGAAGTTTGACGTAAATCTTTAGTTGCCTGTAAATAGAACTTCAGGGCACGGACTACGTCCAGATTATGCAAAAGATGTTCCTTCGTTGAAGAAGGATTAGGGCACAATGATGGGACAACAATCTCTTGATTGATATTCCTGTTAGAAACTACCTTAGGTAAAAACCCAGGTTTAGTACGCAGAACTACCTTGTCTGAATGGAAAATCAGATAAGGAGAATCACAATGTAAGGCAGATAACTCAGAGACTCTTCGAGCCGAGGAAATAGCCATCAAAAACAGAACTTTCCAAGATAAAAGCTTAATATCAATGGAATGAAGGGGTTCAAACGGAACACCTTGAAGAACTTTAAGAACCAAGTTTAAGCTCCACAGAGGAGCAACAGTTTTAAACAAAGGCTTAATCCTAGCCAAAGCCTGACAAAAAGCCTGGACGTCTGGAACTTCTGCCAGACGCTTGTGCAAAAGAATAGACAGAGCAGAAATCTGTCCCTTTAACGAACTAGCAGATAAGCCCTTTTCCAAACCCTCTTGTAGAAAGGACAATATCCTAGGAATCCTAACTTTACTCCATGAGTAACTCTTGGATTCGCACCAATAAAGATATTTACGCCATATCTTATGGTAGATTTTCCTGGTAACAGGCTTCCGTGCCTGTATTAAGGTATCAATAACTGACTCTGAGAAGCCCCGCTTTGATAGGATCAAGCGTTCAATCTCCATGCAGTCAGCCTCAGAGAAATTAGATTTGGATGGTTGAAAGGACCTTGTATTAGAAGGTCCTGCCTCAGAGGCAGAGACCATGGTGGACAAGACGACATGTCCACTAGGTCTGCATACCAGGTCCTGCGTGGCCACGCAGGTGCTATCAGAATCACTGATGCTCTCTCCTGTTTGATCTTGGCGATCAGTCGAGGCAGCAGCGGAAACGGTGGAAAGACATAAGCCATGTTGAATAACCAAGGGGCTGCTAGAGCATCTATCAGCGCCGCTCCCGGGTCCCTGGACCTGGATCCGTAACGAGGAAGCTTGGCGTTCTGGCGAGATGCCATGAGATCCAGTTCTGGTTTGCCCCAACGATGAATCAGTTGAGCGAACACCTCCGGATAAAGTTCCCACTCCCCCGGATGAAAAGTCTGGCGACTTAGAAAGTCCGCCTCCCAGTTCTCCACGCCTGGGATGTGGATTGCTGACAGGTGGCAAGAGTGAGACTCTGCCCAACGAATTATCTTTGAGACTTCTAACATCGCTAGGGAACTCCTGGTTCCCCCTTGATGGTTGATGTAAGCCACAGTCGTGATGTTGTCCGACTGAAATCTGATGAACCTCAGTGTTGCTAACTGAGGCCAAGCTAGAAGAGCATTGAATATTGCTCTTAACTCCAGAATATTTATTGGCAGGAGTTTCTCCTCCTGAGTCCACGATCCCTAAGCCTTCAGGGAGTTCCAGACTGCGCCCCAACCTAGAAGGCTGGCATCTGTTGTTACAATCGTCCAATCTGGCCTGCGAAAGGTCATGCCCTTGGACAGATGGACCCCAGAAAGCCATCAGAGAAGAGAATCTCTGGTCTCTCGATCCAGATTTAGTAGAGGGGACAAATCTGAGTAATCCCCATTCCACTGACTTAGCATGCATAATTGCAGCGGTCTGAGATGCAGGCGCGCAAATGGCACTATGTCCATTGCCGATACCATTAAGGACACGGCAAGCATTTAGAAGTTTTGATAACCTGGACTCCGTCAGGTAAATTTTCATCTCTACAGAATCTATAAGAGTCCCTAGGAAGGAGACTCTTGTGAGTGGTGATAGAGAACTCTTTTCCACGTTCACTTTCCACCCATGCAACCTCAGAAATGCCAGAACTATCTCTGTATGAGACTTGGCAATTTGAAAGCTTGACGCCTGTATCAGGATGTCGTCTAGATACGGAGCCACCGCTATGCCTCACGGTCTTAGAACCGCCAGAAGTGAGCCCAGAACCTTTGTAAAGATTCTCGGGCCATAGCTAACCCGAAGGGAAGAGCTACAATCTGGTAATGCCTGTCTATAAAGGCAAATCTTAGGTACCAATAATGATCTTTGTGAATCGGTATGTGAAGGTAGGCATCCTTTAAGTCCACTGTGGTCATGTACTGACCCTCTTGGATCATGGGTAGGATGGTTCGAATAGTTTCCATTTTGAATGATGGAACTCTTAGGAATTTGTTTAAGATCTTTAGTTCCAAGATTGGTCTGAAGGTTCCCTCTTTCTTGGGAACCACAAACAGATTTGAGTAAAATCCCTGCCCTTGTTCCGTCCGCGGAACAGGGTGGATCACCCCCATTACTAGGAGGTCTTGTACACAGCGTAGGAATGCCTCTTTCTTTATCTGGTTTTCTGATAACCTTGATAGATGGAATCTCCCTCGAGGAGGAGAAGCCTTGAAGTCCAAAAGATATCCCTGAGATATGATCTCCAATGCCCAGGGATCCTGGACATCTCTTGCCCACGCCTGGGTGAAGAGAGAAAGTCTGCCCCCCACTAGATCCGTTTCCGGATAGGGGGCCGTTCCCTCATGCTGTCTTAGGGGCAGAAGTAGGTTTTCTGGCCTGCTTGCCCTTGTTCCAGGACTGGTTAGTTTTCCAGGCCTGTCTGTAACGAGCAACAGTTCCTTCCTGTTTTGGAGCGGAGGAAGTTGATGCTGCTCCTGCCTTGAAATTTCGAAAGGCACGAAAATTAGACTGTTTGGCCTTTGATTTGGCCCTGTCCCGAGGAAGGGTATGACCCTTACCTCCAGTAATGTCAGCAATAATTTCTTTCAAGCCGGGCCCGAATAAGGTCTGCCCCTTGAAAGGAATATTAAGTAATTTAGATTTAGAAGTCACGTCAGCTGACCAGGATTTAAGCCATAGCGCTCTCCACGCCTGAATGGCGAATCCGGAGTTCTTAGCCGTTAGTTTATTTAAATGTACAATGGCATCAGAAACAAATGCATTAGCTAGCTTAAGTGCTTTAAGCTTGTCCATAATTTCATCCAATGGAGCTGTGTGAATGGCCTCTTCCAGAGACTCAAACCAGAATGCCGCAGCAGCAGTGACAGGCGCAATGCATGCAAGGGGCTGCAAGATAAAACCTTGTTGAACAAACATTTTCTTAAGGTAACCTAATTTTTTATCCATTGGATCCGAAAAAGCACAACTATCCTCCACCGGGAAAGTGGTACGCTTAGCTAAAGTAGAAACTGCTCCCTCCACCTTAGGGACCGTCTGCCATAAGTCCCGTGTAGTGGCGTCTATTGGAAACATTTTCCTAAATATAGGAGGTGGGGAAAAGGGCACACCGGGTCTATCCCACTCCTTGCTAATAATTTCTGTAAGTCTTTTAGGTATAGGAAAAACGTCAGTACACATCGGCACCGCATAGTATCTATCCAGCCTACACAATTTCTCTGGAATTGCAACTGTGTTACAGTCATTCAGAGCAGCTAAAACCTCTCCTAGCAATACACTGAGGTTCTCAAGCTTAAATTTAAAATTAGAGATCTCTGAATCCGGTTTCCCTGGATCAGATCCATCACCCACAGAATGAAGCTCTCCGTCCTCATGTTCTGCAAACTGTGACGCAGTATCGGACATGACTCTCACAGCACCAGCGCGCTCTGTCCTAATCCCAGAGCTATCGCGCTTGCCTCTTAATTCTGGCAACCTAGATAATACTTCTGTCAGAGTATTATTCATGATTGTAGCCATGTCCTGTAAAGTGATTGCTATGGGCGTCTCTGATGTACTTGGCGCCATATTAGCACGCGCCTCCTGAACGGGAGGCGAAGGTACTGACACGTGAGGAGAGTTAGTCGGCATAACTTCCCCCTCGTTGTCTGGTGATAATTCTTTTACAGATAAAGACTGACCTTATTATTTAAAGTGAAATCAATACATTTAGTACACATATTTCTATGGGGCTCCACACTGGCCTTCAAACATAATGAACAAACAGATTCATCTGTGTCAGACATGTTTAAACAGACTAGCAATGAGACTAGCAAGCTTGGAAAAACACTTTAAAATAAGTTTACAAGCAATATAAAAAACGCTACTGCGCGTTTAAGAAGCACAAAACCTGTCTCAAGTTGAAATAACAATGAACCAAATCAGTTATAGCAACCAAATTTTCACAGTAAATGTATTAAGCTAGCAGAGCATTGCACCCACTTGCAAATGGATGATTAACCCCTTAATACCCAAAACGGATAATCAATAGAGAAAAAAACGTCTTTAACACAGTCAAACACACTGTCACAGTTCTGCTGTGACTGATTACCTCCCTCAAAATGACTTTTGAAGTCCCTTGAGCTCTCTAGAGACGTCCTGGATCATGCAGGAAGAAGCAGGAAGACTGAGTCTGAATTTTTACTGCGCAAAAAAGCGCTAAAATAGGCCCCTCCCACTCCACATTACAACAGTGGGAAGCCTCAGTTAACTGTTTCTATGCAGAAAATAAATCAGCCATGTGGAAAAAATTATGCCCCAATAAGTTTATCACCAATGTACCTCAAAAAACGATTAAACATGCCAGCAAACGTTTTAAACATCCTTTTTTAAAGAGTATGTATCTCTATTAATAAGCCTGATACCAGTCGCTTCTACTGCATTTAAGGCTTTACTACATTACTTCAGTATTAGCAGCATTTTCTTAGTCAAATTCCATTCCTTAGAAAATTATTTTACTGCACATACATTAATAAGCCTGATACCAGTCACTTTCACTGCATTTAAGGCTTTACTTACATTACTTCGGTATCAGCAGTATTTTCTTAGTCAATTCCATTCCTTAGAAAAATATTTTACTGCACATACCTTAGTTGCAGGAGACCCCGCACGCCATTCCCTTTCTGAAGTTACCCCACTCCTCAGAATGTGTGAGAACAGCCAGTGGATCTTAGTTACTTCTGCTAAGATCATAGAAAACGCAGGCAGATTCTTCTTCCAAATACTGCCTGAGAAAAAACAGCATACTCCGGTGCCATTTAAAAATAACAAACTTTTGATTGAAGAATTAATTAAGTATAAAACACCACACTCCTCTCACGACCTCCATCTATGTTGAGGGTTGCAAGAGAATGACTGGATATGACATGTGAGGGGAGGAGCTATATAGCAGCTCTGCTGTGGGTGATCCTCTTGCAACTTCCTGTTGGGAAGGGAATATATCCCACAAGTAATGGATGATCCGTGGACTGGATACACTTAACAAGAGAAAGGATGTTTAATACAGTTTAAAAGTATAAAAACAAGCAACGCGTTTCTCTGTGTCCCAGCACGGTTTCATCAGGCTATAAACTTAGTATACAATGATGCTACACTTTATAACGATTAGCCAATCGGCATCTAGTGATATATAACACACCCACAAAAAGCACAGCTGTTAAGCATCATAACAATTACTCATGCAGGAGTCTTATCGCCAAAGAAAGGATTACTTGACAAATTTCAAGTAAATATAATCTATTACATTCCCAATGAACAGTAGAATCCTATCAATCAGAAACCAATTATATAATATATATTTTATGTTGGTAGTTGTTATACATGTATGTGTGCATATACATTTCTATATTGTTTAGGAAAGCGTAGTAAAAAGGGGAGTTGTCCAATAGAAGAGGGGCGGATATTACTTACTAGACAATGTCTCAGATATCCAATCAGAACCAAATGGGTGTGATCGAATTCACGATGACAAGTTTGCAAAAACAGACATATCCCCAGCAGTGTCACAAGTGAACATTCTAACACAGCCAGGCAACACCACTCAAGAGCCAGCCACACTCAACTAGGGTGGAAATGCACAACCCCATAGCATCCATCTAGGAACGCCCAGTACATCGTGTTGAGCACACCCAATTCAGATGTGTCACTCAAGACCGGACCAATCACAACATCTCAAACCACTCTATCATAGTGAAAAACAAAAACAAAGAGTAGTAATATGTGAAGTGTAGACCTATAATATTCAAAGAAAGAATGTAGATAGTCAGTGTACAGTTAAAATATATTACAAGTGTCTATAAACATATACAACACATTCGTGAATAGTAAGTGCATAGAAAAGTGTTGCAGGAATCTATAAGCATACATACCCATACCCAATCTTTTATAATTAATTAATTACAATAGTGCAAAAAAGAAGGTTGTCCACAATATAAAACAAGTAATTAATATATTACAAACCTATCCAAAAAGTGCATAACGGTATGTATCCAATAGTGATAAACATTAAGGTAATAATAATAAAAACGTTTCACCAGATGTATATGACAATAGTATCCAATTGATACATCCACTCGTATCCAGAGTGAGAATACACAAGATGAGAAACAAATGAGCTAAGATACAATGATAACCGATATAAGATCTATAATATAAGGTAATACATAGTGATGCACCGAAATGGAAATTCTGGACCGAAACCGAATCCGAAAATCCAGGATGCACTTAGCCGAAAACCGAACGTCTTTTTTTTCCAAATTATTTTAAAATATTTTTTTTTTTTTTTTTTTGCATAATTATACTATTTTATGAATGAATCTAAATTGAAAACCTGCAAGCCAATAAAATAAAATAAATACACTTTTATTGAAAGCAACACACTAAAATTGGACAAAAATATCTTAAAACAATAAAATGCTACACAATAATTTTACCAAGAACAAAAAAACGATAATGCCATTTTCAGCCAAAATGTTTCTGCGAACAAATTTCGGTGCATCCCTACTTAAAATATTAAATATCAATTTACTGTATTATTCTGTATTTAGTTCTGTGTAACAGAATCAGATTTAACAGTATTTTTTTTACCAATTATCCAAATAATGTATAGTCCTAAAAAATTATTATTATATGAGAAACAGTAAGTCAAGAAATGAACTCAAACAGCAGCTCTAGGCTAGCATCAAATTTGAAATATGCTACACAATAATTTTAACGAAAATAACAGGCAAAAAAAACGAAAACCGAAATAGCCAAAAATGCCATTTTCGGCCGAAACGTTTCTGCGGCCGAAATTTCGGTGCATCCCTAGTAATACATATATAACTAACTATAACATGTTGCAGCGGTGGCAGGAGCCCTCACTAGCTCTAATCAGTTGCTGCAGCAGCAGGAGAGCTCGCTAGCTCTAGTACATATATAACACACTCTGCAGATGGACACTGCAGCGAGGAAGAGCTGGCTCTAATGATCCCCATACCTCATACATATCACATACTGCAGATTGTCACTGGAGCAGCAGCAAAAAAAAACAAAAAAAAATGAATTTATGTTTACCTGATAAATTTCTTTCTCCTACGGTGTATCCGGTCCACGGCTTCATCCTTACTTGTGGGATATTCTCATTCCCTACAGGAAGTGGCAAAGAGAGCACACAGCAAAGCTGTCCATATAGCTCCCCCTCTGGCTCCGCCCCCCAGTCATTCGACCGACGGTTAGGAGAAAAAGGAGAACCATAGGGTGCAGTGGTGACTGTAGTGTACAAAAATAAAAATTTAAACCTGACTAAATGCCAGGGCGGGCCGTGGACCGGATACACCGTAGGAGAAAGAAATTTATCAGGTAAACATAAATTCTGTTTTCTCCTACATTGGTGTATACGGTCCACGGCTTCATCCTTACTTGTGGGAACCAATACCAAAGCTTTAGGACACGGATGAAGGGAGGGAACAAGTCAGGTAACCTAAACGGAAGGCACCACTGCTTGTAAAACCTTTCTCCCAAAAATAGCCTCCGAAGAAGCATAAGTATCGAATTTGTAAAATTTTGCAAATGTATGCAGAGAAGACCACGTCGCTGCCTTACAGATCTGTTCAACAGAAGCCTCATTCTTGAAAGCCCATGTGGAAGCCACAGCTCTAGTAGAATGAGCTGTAATTCGTTTAGGAGGCTGCCGTCCGGCAGTCTCATAAGCCAATCGGATGATGCTTTTAAGCCAGAAGGAGAGAGAGGTCGCAGTAGCTTTCTGACCTCTCCTCTTACCAGAATAGACGACAAACAAGGATGATGTCTGTCTGAAATCCTTTGTTGCTTCTAGATAGAATTTTAAAGCACAAACCACATCTAGATTGTGTAACAAACGTTCCTTTTTAGAAACTGGATTTGGACACAGAGAAGGAACAACTATTTCCTGGTTAATATTCCTATTGGAAACCACTTTTGGAAGAAAACCAGGCTTGGTACGTAAAACTACTTTATCCGTATGAAACACCAGATAGGGTGAATTACATTGCAAAGCCGACAATTCAGAAACTCTTCTAGCAGAAGAAATAGCAACCAAAAACAAAACTTTCCAAGATAGTAACTTAATATCTATGGAATGTAAAGGTTCAAACGGAACCCCTTGAAGAACTGAAAGAACTAAGTTTAGACTCCATGGAGGAGTCACAGGTCTGTAGACAGGCTTGATTCTGACTAACGCCTGTACGAACGCCTGAACATCTGGCACGGCTGCCAGACGTTTGTGCAACAAGACAGACAGAGCAAATATCTGTCCTTTTAGAGAACTAGCTGATAGACCTTTCTCCAAACCCTCTTGGAGAAAGGAAAGTATACTTGGAATCCTAATCTTACTCCATGAGTAACCCTTGGATTCGCACCAGCAAAGATATTTCCGCCATATCTTATGGTAAATTTTCCTGGTGACAAGCTTTCTAGACTGGATCAGAGTATCTATAACTGATTCTGAAAACCCACGCTTGGCTAGAATCAAGCGTTCTATCTCCAAGAAGTCAGTTGCAGAGAAACTAGGTTTGGATGTTCGAATGGACCTTGTACTAGAAGGTCCTGTCCATAGGCGTCGCTACAGGGGGGCATTGGGGGCAATTGCCCCCTAAGAATATTCTTTGCCCCCCTGTGTGCCCCCCCTGCAGAAATCTCCTTCATCTGCCTGTTGCGCCCGCCACCCTAACAGTTAACTTTTAAATCAGAGCGTTGCCATGGATTACCATGGCAATGCTCTGAAAGATTTGCTGCTAATCAGGAAAGAAAGAGCTGTCTGCAGGCAGACAAGCTACATATCCCACATGACCACCAGGGTTCAGGACTCCCCCCTCCCTGGTATAAGGTAGACTAGTGGTGGATCCAGGGGGAGGGCAACAGGTAATTGCCCCTCCCAACAGCTAGGACTGTGTGTGCATGGTGTAAGCAGAGGCAGCCCTAGCGTTAGGGAAAATAGGTGGTCGTCTAAGGCTGCATATAAGCACTGCAACAACAGCACTACTAGTAAAAAAAAAAGGCACTAAGATTGCGCAGCTGTCATATGTTTAAACATTTGTATTTAATTTTTGCACATGATCATCATGGTCTATACTGGGTGACAGATTTATAAAGAAAGATGTGGGCGGGGATGAGCCATTGGAGGCAGAGCTACAGCAGCCTTGATTCAGGACCTTAGTGACAACGGAACTGCAGAGGTCAGGTAACATTCAATATATTTTGTGCTAAATCCAATTGGTGCGTCACTATCAACACTTGAAGGAGGCAAGTGGGAGGAATTTCTCACGAGCAGAGTTTACTCTGTATCTGCTCTCTGCTGCTGGCTTCCCTGCTGGTGTAGTGCCTGTGCCACTGCCAGCCCATGCCTTACAGACTCTACTATCTGCTTTAGCGAGGTAACAGAAAGCAAGCAGCCTAATAAAAACCTCAGTGCAGTGAAAATTAAATAATACCTAGCTAGACTCTAGACATTCTGGCCTGAATGTCTTTCCAAAACTGATTTTTGTCATTTGAAAGTTTTTTAATGCATTGCTCCGTGTTTGCACTAAGTAAGAAATCAGGGGGAGGAGTTTCCCCCTAGGAGTCTGGAGAGTGTGCTCTATCTGCACTCTGCTGCTGGCTTCCTGGGTTTGCAACAGCCTTTCATACTCTTCTGCCTGCTTCAGTAAGGCATGCAACAGCAGAACAAGCAGCCTAAAAAACAACAACTCCTAGTGCAGTTTAAGGTCAGTACTGTGTATGCATCAGCTACAGCTAGCCTTTAGTATTGCCCCTCCTAATGGTTATGTGATTTGTCATTTTTAGTGCTGTGTGCATGTAAGGCTTATCTGATGCAGTCCTAAAAAAGTACCATATATTCTTACCATGAATCTTCTTTTATTTTGTTGTTTATGTGCTCAAATATCTTTTCAAAATATTACATTTCATTAAGCAGTCATACTATACTATCATGTAGGGTTTTTGTGTATAAATATATGCATTTTTTGTGCAGGGATTATATACACTTACCAATTAGTCAGGAGGATTACTACAAAGTAATTTGTAAATGTATGCATCTGTGTAAAAACACTATATACACTACACCCCCTATACCCCCGATACAGCTCCTATCCCCTTACTACAGCCCCTATCCCCCCTACAACCCTTATACCCCCAATACAGCTTCTATACCCTTACTACAGCCCATAAAGCCTCTATAGCCCACTACAGCCCCTATACCCCCAATACAGCTGCTATCCCCTTACTACAGCCAATAAAGCCTCTATAGCCCACTACAGCCCCTATACTTCCCACTACAGCCCCTATACCCCAATACAGCTCCTATCTCCTTACTACAGCCCTTATTATCCCCGCCACTACAGCCCTTATTATCCCTGCCACTACAGCCCTTATTATTCCCGCCACTACAGCCCTTATTATTCCCGCCACTACAGCCCTTATTTTCCCTGCCACTACAGCCCTTATTATCCCTGCCACTACAGCCCTTATCCCTGCCACTACAGCCCTTACACTACTGTATTTATAGATTGATGCATTTTATTTGCTCATGATGTATATTGCATAGATGTTTTAGTTTGGATTGGATGCCAGAGGCTATATAGTTGTATTGTATAGTATTTGTGGCACTATTGTGTAATGTCTATATGTATTATTAGTTTGTCAAAGTCTTTTTAAATAAGTCTTGCTCTATTAGTGATTGAGGGATTATATTTTTTAGGAATTAGATGTATTATGGCATTATGTAAGACTGCTAGAATTTACGCTGAGTTTTATCTTCTATTTTATTGTATATTTTATCAATCGTTACTGCATTTCTGATCGGAGGCCAACTATGTTTCATTGTGTTGACACTGTACAGTGACAAAGTTGAATCTAAATCTAAGGTTGGCTGTTTGTGTGTCTGAGTGTGTGTCCCTGAGTGTGTATGTGTCTGAGTGAGTCTTTGAATGTGCCTGTCTGTGTCTCTGAATGTGCCTGATTGTGTGTTTGTGCCCGTTTGTGTGTGTGTGTGTGTGTGTGTGCCTAATTTTCATTTTGAAGTAGGAAGTGGCTGGCTGTGTAAAGTTGGTACATGGTACTTAGTATTAGTTACACACAAACACACACACACCAACAAACACTCAAGGTCTGTTCATTGGTCTTCATTAGTGACATATTTAATATAGGGAATTATTTACAGAGCCCCGGTGTTTGCTGAAATTCCTTTAAACTATAAAGAAAATCTTTTGAGAGTTTTCCTCTCTTTCTCAGGTCTGAAGCAATACCTGAGGAAGAAAGGAAAACTCTTGAAAGCTTGTCTTTTAAAAGGGATATGAAACCCACATTTTTTCTTTCATGATTTAGAAAGAGAATGCAATTTTAAACATCTTTCTAATTTACTTCTATTATCTCATTTGTTTTATTCTCTTGATATTCTTTGCTGAAAAGGATATCTAGATATGCTCAGTAGCTGCTGATTGGTTGCTGCACATAGAAGCCTCGTGTGATTGGCTCACCCATGTGCATTGCTTTTTTACTTCAACTAAGGATATCTAAAAAAATGAAGCAAAATAAATAATAGAATTAAATTGTAATGTTTTTTAAATTTGTATTCTCTATCTGAATCATGAAAGAAAGATTTGGGGTTTAGGGGCCCTTTAAGTATTAGGTTAGTAGAATAAAAAGGTATCATTGCATACCACATTACTCTTTTTTTTTTATAATCTAATTTATTTATATATATATATATATATATATATATATATATATATATATATATATATATATATATATATATATATATATATATATATATATATATATATATATAGAGGAGCAAGTAAAATGTGTCCACTCAGTGTACTGAGTAGATACAAGTGTTACTCTATAGTAGGCGCTAGTCGGTAATGTGTAGGATATAGTGGCAGCTATATAGGACAAATACTGGTTGAGATGTGTGACCCCAAACAGTAAGAGTAAATTTTGGGTACAAGGATTAATACAGCGCCTATATATCCACTAAAGTATAGGGTATGTACAAGAATATGAATGAAAAAATAAGAAATAGTTCATATGAGTCCTTAAAATGTATATTGTCCGTGGTATATCTCCAACTTATAGTTGATATGAAGTAATAGATGGTATATAATACCCTTACCAGATATTACCCCAATCTAATGAGGTAAGTATGCCGCACTGGGGGTATATGTAGATGGTTGAATCTCCTCCTTGTATCCAGATGAGATGCCTATTTCGGTTTTCGTTAGCCTCCTGGAGTATGCAGGGATGTGTTTCTGGTGGTGAATGTATCCCTTGCGCTTCCTGTAGATTAGTGGTTAGCCTCTTGGAGTACTTTTTCTGTCTTGGTATAAACTTTCTCCGGCGTAAGGATACCCAGGGAGACAAGAAAGAATATATAGTGTAATACAGTTTATTTACAGTTAAGCACAGAAATGCAATTCACATAGCACTCACATTTAACATCCTCAAACTGTATGAGGTATATATATGGCATATAGGACCTAAATAGGTCCTTCCACGAGTTAATGTCAGTTAAAAAATCCCCAATCTTTGTTGAAAACTTCGTAAAGAAGTTTCTTACAGCTGATGCTTAATCCAAAGTGAGGTTATACAGTACAAGTATTTCTTAAAATTGCGCTAGCGGACTAGCTACCAGGAGGGACAATGTTGTCTAAAAAAAGAAAGTTTATACCAAGACAGAAAAAGTACTCCAAGAGGCTAACCACTAATCTACAGGAAGCGCAAGGGATACATTCACCACCAGAAACACATCCCTGCATACTCCAGGAGGCTAACGAAAACCGAAATAGGCATCTCATCTGGATACAAGGAGGAGATTCAACCATCTACATATACCCCCAGTGCGGCATACTTACCTCATTAGATTGGGGTAATATCTGGTAAGGGTATTATATACCATCTATTACTTCATATCAACTATAAGTTGGAGATATACCACGGACAATATACATTTTAAGGACTCATATGAACTATTTCTTATTTTTTCATTCATATTCTTGTACATACCCTATACTTTAGTGGATATATAGGCGCTGTATTAATCCTTGTACCCAAAATATATATATATATATATACATATATATATATACACACAACTAAATTTTATAATGATTTAGTGGTGGAAATTATTAGTGCCCCCCCAGTTTTGACTGTGGTATCTTATGTGCCCCCCCTATATATTGTTCCTAGAGTCGCCACTGGTCCTGTCTCAAAGGTAGCTTCCATAGTGGAGCCGATGACATATTCACCAGGTCTGCATACCAAGTCCTGCGTGGCCACTCAGGAGCTATTAGAATTACCGAAGCCTTCTCCTGTTTGATCCTGGCTACTAGCCTGGGGAGGAGAGGAAACGGTAGAAAGACATAAGCTAGATTGAACGACCAAGGCGCCACTAAGGCATCTATCAATGTCACCTTGGGATCCCTGGACCTGGACCCGTAGCGTGGAACCTTGGAGTTCTGCCGAGACGCCATCAGATCCAGATCTGGAATGCCCCATAGTTGAGTTAACTGGGCAAAAACCTCCGGATGAAGTTCCCACTCCCCCGGATGGAAAGTCTGACGACTCAGATAATCCGCTTCCCAGTTGTCTACACCGGGGATGTGAATTGCTGATAGGTGGCAGGAGTGATCCTCTGCCCAATTGATGATCCTGGATACCTCCCTCATCGCCAGGGAACTCTTTGTTCCCCCCTGATGATTGATGTACGCTACAGTCGTCATGTTGTCCGACTGAAATCTTATGAATTTGGCCTCCGCTAGTTGAGGCCATGCCAGGAGCGCATTGAATATCGCTCTTAGTTCCAAAATGTTTATAGGGAAAAGAGATTCTTCCCGAGAACATAGACCATGAGTTTTCAGGGAGTCCCAGACCGCGCCCCAGCCTAAGAGACTGGCGTCGGTCGTGACAATGATCCACTCCGGTCTGCGGAAACTCATTCCCTGAGACAGGTGATCCTGAGACAACCACCAGAGGAGCGAGTCTCTGGTTTTCTGGTCCATTTGTATCTGGGGAGACAAATCTGCATAATCCCCATTCCACTGCTTGAGCATGCACAGTTGCAGTGGTCTGAGATGAATTCTTGCAAAAGGGACTACGTCCATTGCCGCAACCATTAGACCGATTACCTCCATGCACTGAGCCACAGAAGGCTGAGGAATGGCATGAAGAACTCGACAAGCATTTGAAAGTTTTGACTTCCTGACCTCCGTCAGAAAAATTTTCATCTCTACCGAGTCTATTATTGTTCCCAGGAAGGGAACCCTTGTGACCGGGGACAGAGAACTTTTTTCCATGTTCACCTTCCACCCGTGAGACCTTAGAAAGGCTAGAACAATATCCGTATGAGCCTTTGCTTTGTGGAAGGACGACGCCTGAATTAAGATGTCGTCTAGGTAAGGTGCTACCGCAATGCCCCTTGGCCTTAGCACTGCAAGAAGGGATCCTAACACCTTTGTGAAAATTCTTGGAGCAGTGGCCAATCCGAAGGGAAGAGCCACAAACTGATGTTTGTCCAGGAAGGCGAACCTTAGGAACTGATGGTGAACCTTGTGGATCGGAATATGCAGGTATGCATCCTTTAGATCCACGGTAGTCATATATTGACCCTTCTGGATCATTGGTAAAATTGTTTGAATAGTTTCCATTTTGAATGATGGAACTCTGAGGAATTTGTTTAGGATTTTTAAATCCAGAATTGGCCTGAACGTTCCCTCCTTTTTGGGAACTACAAACAGGTTTGAGTAAAAACCCAGTCCTTGTTCTGCTTTTGGAACTGGGTGTATCACTCCCATCTTTAAAAGGTCTTCTACGCAATGTAAGAATGCCCGTCTCTTTGTCTGGTCTGAAGACAAGCGAGACATGTGAAACCTTCCCTTTGGAGGAAGGTCCTTGAATTCTAGGAGATACCCCTGAGAGACAATCTCTAAAGCCCAGGGGTCTGGGACATCTCTTGCCCAAGCCTGAGCAAAGAGAGAGAGTCTGCCCCCTACCAGATCCGGTCCCGGATCGGGGGCTATCCTTTCATGCTGATTTGGTAGCAGCAGAAGGCTTTTTGGCCTGTTTTCCCTTGTTCCAGCCTTGCAATGGTTTCCATGCTGGTTTGGGCTGGGATGCGTTACCCTCTTGTCTAGAGGCTGTAGAGCTAGGAGCCGGTCCGTTCCTGAAATTGCGAAAGGAACGAAAATTAGACTTATTTTTTGCTTTGAAAGGTCTATCCTGTGGTAGGGCATGGCCCTTTCCCCCAGTGATGTCAGAAATAATCTCTTTCAATTCTGGCCCGAATAGGGTCTTATCCTTGAAAGGAATATTAAGCAATTTTGTTTTGGACGATACATCCGCCGACCAAGATTTTAGCCAAAGCGCTCTGCGCGCCACTATTGCAAAACCTGAATTTTTCGCCGCTAATTTTGCTAATTGAAAAGCGGCATCTAAAATAAAGAAATTAGCCAACTTCAGTGCGTGAATTCTGTCCATGACCTCATCATAAGGAGTCTCCTTCTGGAGCGAATTTTCTAGTTCATCGAACCAAAAAGACGCCGCCGTGGTGACAGGAATAATGCACGAAATTGGTTGCAGAAGGAAACCTTGCTGAACAAAAATTTTCTTAAGTAACCCTTCTAGTTTTTTATCCATAGGATCTTTGAAAGCGCAACTGTCCTCTATTGGTATAGTTGTGCGCTTAGCTAATGTTGAAACTGCCCCCTCTACCATAGGGACCGTCTGCCATGCGTCCCTTCTGGGGTCAACAATGGGGAACATTTTCTTAAATATAGGAGGGGGAACAAATGGTACACCTGGCTTCTCCCACTCCTTAGTCACTATATCCGCCACCCTCTTGGGTATCGGAAACGCATCAGAGTGCACTGGGACTTCTAAAAATTTGTCCATTTTGCACAATTTTTCTGGAATCACCAAAGGATCACAATCATCGAGTGTAGCTAGCACCTCCTTAAGTAGGGCGCGGAGGTGTTCTAGTTTAAATTTAAATGCAATGGTATCAGTCTCTGCCTGCTGAGAAACTTTTCCTGTGTCAGAAATTTCTCCCTCAGACAGGCACCGTCAACTCAGATTGATGTGAGGGTACCACAGATGAATTATCCCGTGTCTGCTTGCTCATCCTCTGTATTTAAAACTGAGCAATCACGCTTTCTAGGAAAAACTGGCAGTTTGGATAAAAAGGCTTCTAAAGAATTATTCATTACTGCTGTTAATTGCTGCATAGTAACAGCCATAGGCGCGTCAGATGTACTAGGTATCGCTTGCGCGGGCAAAGCTGGCGTTGACACAGAAGGAGAGGATGATGAACTATCCCCACTACCTTCATTTAAAGAATCATCTTGGGCAACATTTTTAAAAGTGACAGTACTGTCCTTTATCTGTTTGGACGCTATTGCGCACTTTACACATACATTTAATGGGGGAACCACCTTGGCCTCCATGCACACAGAACATAGGCTATCTGAAGGCACAGACATGTTAGACAGACTTAGGCAGAGTTTTAATGCAATAAAAATTATTTTATACAAAACTGTTACTGTCTCTTTAAATAATAAAAGTGTACACTTTATTACTGAAACGACAGAAAACCATCAAAGAAATATCCAATCTTTATGAAATTTTCATCACAGTGTCTTAATGCTTTGAAAGTATTGCACACCAATTTTCAGACAATTTAACCCTTAAATGCCCAAACCGGAGCTAATAACAGTAATTAACAGGTTAAAGACACTACAGTCCCATGCCACAGTCTCTACTGCGGCGTTTACCTTCCTTAGGGGTTATTCAAATAAGTAATAAGCCTCTCTGAAGTCTTTTTCCAAGCCTCTGGATACTCCACGTGAAGCTGCATGAACTGCCTATTGCAAAGCAACTGGGCAACTGAGGCGCGAAAATGAGGCCTCCTTCCTCTGCATTCCAGAGTGAAGGGGCCTTTCTGACAAGACTAGGTGTCTAAACAACTGCCAGGCGTAAATTAAATTCCCCAAAAGTGTTTCAAGTCTGATAAACACTTAAAATGTCACATAAACATGATAAAAAGTAATCGACTTAGCCCACAATAGTGTCAACCAGCATAGAGCCCTAGTTATAAGCCTTAATTCTGTTACTGAGTCTAAGAAAATGGCTTACCTATCCCAGAAGGGATAACTGACAGTCTTCTAGCATTACTTGGTCTTGTTAGAAAAATGACTGATCATACCTGAAGCAGATAAGCCTGCAAACTGTTCCCCCCAACTGAAGTTCTCTGGTTTCAACAGTCCTGCGTGGGAACAGCAATGGATTTTAGTTACTGGTGCTAAAATCATACTCCTCTTTTAACAGAAATCTTCATCACTTTCTGTTGTAGAGTAAATAGTACAATTTTAAAATAACAAACTCTTGATAGAAGAAATAAAAACTACAACTAACACCACATACTCTTTACCACCCCCGTGGAGATGCTACTTGTTCAGAGCGGCAAAGAGAATGACTGGGGGGCGGAGCCAGAGGGGGAGCTATATGGACAGCTTTGCTGTGTGCTCTCTTTGCCACTTCCTGTAGGGAATGAGAATATCCCACAAGTAAGGATGAAGCCGTGGACCGGATACACCAATGTAGGAGAAACTAGCTCAAGTGGTCCCTATAACCACGATATACCAACTACGAGGTAATCCATATCTCAATTATAGTGCTAAAACAATAATAATGAATCCTATCGTGACAGAAGTTGCATAGGGTACATATTAGTATGAGTGTGATAGTGCAAACCACTTAATATAATCAATAAGTGGTTGTATAAATATATAATAAATGTGTGATGATCATGATGATCATATAAAATTCTAATATCATTAGGGACAAAGAATCATTCATATAGAAGGAAAGTGTACAGACTATAATATAAACTAACCCATGGACTACTAAATATTTAATATTATCGACAGATTAGAGCCAGAGCGAGTAATATAACAATGGATAAGGTGACCAGAAAGAATCATTAAACTAAAGTAGATAATGCTACATAAATAATGATGATCAGAATTTAACGCAATGGGCTGGTGGAAAGGATCAGACCAGAACCCCCATTAAACAGATATATATATAACTATATACCCACACACCACAAATAAGTGATAGACCATACATACAACAAGCACACATACAACATTGTCATATATTCAGAAAGCTGCCAGATCCATATGAAGATTGAGACCAGAGGGAAACATAGTTCTCAGCTTGTAGATCCAATATGTTTCCCTCTGTCTCAATCTGAGATATCTATTGTATAAATTAGAAGGCGGAATAAATTCAATGGGACAGATATTAAATATATCAAGAGATCCGTTATGTTGCAAATTACAATGTCTAGGCACGCTGTGTTTCTTGAAATTATTTTTCATGTTCCTGAAATGTTCATTTCATCTGTTTCTGATTATTCTACACGTGCGGCCTACGTATTGAACCCTACAGATTTTACAGGTCAACAGATAGACTACATACATTGATGTACATGACAAGTTTCGATGAATCACAAATTTTTGATTTGTGGTATATGAGGAAAACATAATTTATGCTTACCTGATAAATGTATTTCTCTTGTAGTGTTATCCAGTCCACGGATCATCCATTACTTGTGGGATATTCTCCTTCCCAACAGGAAGTTGCAAGAGGATCACCCACAGCAGAGCTGCTATATAGCTCCTCCCCTAACTGTCATATCCAGTCATTCGACCGAAAACAAACAGAGAAAGGAGAAACCATAGGGTGCAGTGGTGACGGTAGTTTAATTAAAATTTAGACCTGCCTTAAAAGGACAGGGCGGGCCGTGGACTGGATACACTACAAGAGAAATAAATTTATCAGGTAAGCATAAATTATGTTTTCTCTTGTTAAGTGTATCCAGTCCACGGATCATCCATTACTTGTGGGATACCAATACCAAAGCTAAAGTACATGGATGATGGGAGGGACAAGGCAGGATTAAGCGGAAGGAACCACTGCCTGAAGAACCTTTCTCCCAAACACAGCCTCCGAAGAAGCAAAAGTATCAAATTTGTAAAATTTTGAAAAAGTGTGAAGCAAAGACCAAGTCGCAGCCTTGCAAATCTGTTCAACAGAGGCCTCATTTTTGAAGGGGGCTGCTGTCCAGCAGTCTCATAGGCTAGCCTTATTACGCTCCGAAGCCAAAAGGAAAGAGAGGTTGCCGAAGCTTTTTGACCTCTCCTCTGTCCAGAGTAAACGACAAACAGGAAAGATGTTTGACGAAAATCCTTAGTAGCTTGTATGTAAAACTTAAAGGCACGGACTACGTCCAGATTATGTAAAAGATGTTCCTTCTTTGAAGAAGGATTAGGGCACAACGATGGAACAACAATCTCTTGATTGATATTCTTGTTAGAAACCACCTTAGGTAAAAACCCAGGTTTGGTACGCAGAACTACCTTATCTGCATGAAAAATCAGATAGGGAGAATCACATTGTAAGGCAGATAGCTCAGAGACTCTCCGAGCCGAGGAAATAGCCATCAAAAACAGAACTTTCCACGATAAAAGTTTAATATCAATGGAATGAAGGGGTTCAAACGGAACTCCTTGAAGAACCTTAAGAACCAAGTTTAAGCTCCACGGGGGAGCAACAGGTTTAAACACAGGCTTAAATCTAACCAAAGCCTGGCAAAATGCCTGGACGTCTGGAACCTCTGCCAGACGCTTGTGCAAAAGAATAGACAGAGCAGAAATCTGTCCCTTTAAGGAACTAGCTGATAATCCCTTGTCCAAGCCCTCTTGGAGAAAAGACAATATTCTAGGAATCCTAACTTTACTCCATGAGTAAGTCTTGGATTCACACCAATAAAGATATTTACTCCATATCTTGTGGTAGATTTTCCTGGTAACAGGCTTTCGTGCCTGTATTAAAGTATCAATGACTGACTCGGAGAAGCCACGCTTTGATAGAATCAAGCGTTCAATCTCCATGCAGTCAGTCTCAGAGAAATTAGATTTGGATGATTGAAAGGACCTTGAATCAGAAGGTCCTGTCTTAGAGGCAGAGTCCATGGTGGAAAGGATGACATGTCCTCTAGGTCTGCATACCAAGTCCTGCGTGGCCACGCAGGTGCTATCAGAATCACCGATGCTCTCTCCTGTTTGATTTTGGCAATCAGTCGAGGGAGCAGAGGAAACGGTGGAAACACATAAGCCAGGTTGAAGAACCAAGGCGCTGCTAGCGCATCTATCAGCGCCGCTTCTGGGTCCCTGGACCTGAATCCGTAACAAGGAAGCTTGGCGTTCTGGCGAGATGCCATGAGATCCAACTCTGGTTTGCCCCAACGATGAATCAACTGAGCAAACACCTCCGGATGGAGTTCCCACTCCCCCGGATGGAAAGTCTGACGACTTAGAAAATCCGCCTCCCAGTTCTCCACGCCTGGGATATGGATTGCTGACAGGTGGCAAGAGTGGTACTCTGCCCAGCGAATTATTTTTGAGACTTCTAACATCGCTAGGGAACTCCTGGTTCCCCCTTGATGGTTGATGTAAGCCACAGTCGTGATGTTGTCCGACTGAAATCTGATGAACCTCAGTGTTGCTAACTGAGGCCAAGCCAGAAGAGCATTGAATATCGCTCTTAACTCCAGAATATTTATTGGAAGGAGTTTCTCCTCCTGAGTCCACGATCCCTGTGCCTTCAGGGAATTCCAGACTGCACCCCAACCTAGAAGGCTGGCATCTGTTGTTACAATTGTCCAATCTGGCCTGCGAAAGGTCATACCCTTGGACAGGTGTACCCGAGACAACCACCAGAGAAGAGAATCTCTGGTCTCTTGATCCAGATTTAGCAGAGGGGACAAATCTGTGTAATCCCCATTCCACTGACTCAGCATGCATAATTGCAGCGGTCTGAGATGAAGGCGCGCAAATGGCACTATGTCCATTGCCGCTACCATTAAGCCGATTACCTCCATACACTGAGCTACCGAAGGGCGCGGAATGGAGTGAAGAACACAGCAAGCATTTAGAAGTTTTGATAACCTGGACTCCGTCAGGTAAATTTTCATTTCTACAGAATCTATAAGAGTCCCTAAGAAGGAGACTCTTGTGAGTGGGGATAGAGAACTCTTTTCCTCGTTCACTTTCCACCCGTGCGACCTCAGAAATGCCAGAACTATCTCTGTATGAGACTTGGCAACTTGAAAGCTTGACGCCTGTATCAGGATGTCGTCTAGATACGGAGCCACCGCTATGCCTCGCGGTCTTAGAACCGCCAGAAGTGAGCCCAGAACCTTTGTAAAGATTCTCGGGGCTGTAGCCAACCCGAAGGGAAGAGCTACAAATTGGTAATGCCTGTCTAGAAAGGCAAACCTTAGAAACCGATGATGATCTTTGTGAATCGGTATGTGAAGGTAGGCATCCTTTAAGTCCACTGTGGTCATGTACTGACCTTCTTGGATCAAGGGTAGGGTGGTCCGAATAGTTTCCATTTTGAAAGATGGAACTCTGAGGAATTTGTTTAAGATCTTTAGATCCAAAATTGGTCTGAAGGTTCCCTCTTTTTTGGGAACCACAAACAGATTTGAATAAAAACCCTGTCCTTGTTCCGTCCGCGGAACTGTATGGATCACTCCCATAACTAGGAGGTCTTGCACACAGCGTAGGAATGCCTCTTTCTTTATCTGATTTGCAGATAGCCTTGAAAGATGAAATCTCCCTTGTGGAGGGGAAGCTTTGAAGTCCAGAAGATATCCCTGAGATATCCAACGCCCAGGGATCCTGAACATCTCTTGCCCACGCCTGGGCGAAGAGAGAAAGTCTGCCCCCTACTAGATCCGTCGCCGGATAGGGGGCCGTTCCTTCATGCTGTCTTAGAGGCAGCAGCAGGCTTTCTGGCCTGCTTGCCTTTGTTCCAGGACTGGTTAGGTTTCCAGGCCTGCTTAGAATGAGCAAAAGTTCCCTCTTGTTTTGAAGCGGAGGAAGTTGATGCTGCACCTGCCTTGAAATTTCGAAAGGCACGAAAATTAGACTGTTTGGCCTTTGCTTTGGCCCTGTCCTGAGGAAGGGTGTGACCCTTACCTCCAGTAATGTCAGCAATAATTTCCTTCAAACCAGGCCCGAATAAGGTCTGCCCCTTGAAAGGAATGTTGAGTAATTTAGACTTTGAAGTCACGTCAGCTGACCAGGATTTAAGCCATAGCGCCCTACGCGCTTGGATGGCGAATCCGGAATTCTTAGCCGTTAGTTTAGTCAAATGAACAATGGCATCAGAAACAAATGAGTTAGCTAGCTTAAGTGTTCTAAGCTTGTCAAGAATTTCAGTCAATGGAGCTGTATGGATGGCCTCTTCCAGGGCCTCAAACCAGAATGCCGCCACGGCCGTGACAGGCGCAATGCATGCAAGGGGCTGTAAAATAAAACCTTGTTGAATAAACATTTTCTTAAGGTAACCCTCCAAATTTTTATCCATTGGATCTGAAAAAGCACAACTGTCCTCAACCGGGATAGTAGCACGCTTTGCTAAAGTAGAAACTGCTCCCTCCACCTTAGGGACCGTCTGCCATAAGTCCCGTGTAGTGGCGTCTATTGGAAACATTTTTCTAAATATAGGAGGTGGGGAAAAAGGCACCCCCGGTCTATCCCACTCCTTGCTAATAATTTCTGTAAGCCTTTTAGGCATAGGAAAAACATCAGTACACACCGGTACCGCATAGTATTTATCCAGCCTACACAATTTCTCTGGTACTGCAACTGTGTTACAGTCATTCAGAGCAGCTAATACCTCCCCAAGCAACACACGGAGGTTCTCAAGCTTAAATTTAAAATTAGAAATCTCTGAATCAGGTTTCCCCGAATCAGAGATGTCACCCACAGACTGAAGCTCTCCGTCCTCATGATCTGCATATTGTGACGCAGTATCAGACATGGCCCTTACAGCATCTGCGCGCTCTGTATTTCTCCTAACCCCAGAGCAATCGCGCTTGCCTCTTAATTCAGGCAACCTGGATAATACCTCTGACAGGGTATTATTCATGATTGCAGCCATGTCCTGCAAGGTAATCGCTATGGGCGTCCCTGATGTAATTGGCGCCCTATTAGCGTGCATCCCCTGAGCGGGAGGCGAAGGGTCTGACACGTGAGGAGAGTTAGTCGGCATAACTTCCCCCTCGTCAGAATCTTCTGGTGATATATCTTTTATAGTTAAAGACTGATCTTTACTGTTTAAGGTGAAATCAATACATTTAGTACACATTCTCCTATGGGGCTCCACCATGGCTTTCAAACATAATGAACAAGTAGTTTCCTCTGTGTCAGACATGTTTAAATAGACTAGCAATGAGACTAGCAAGCTTGGAAAACACTTTAAATAAGTTTACAAGCAATATAAAAAAATGTTACTGCACCTTTAAGAAACACAAATTTTGTCAAAATTTGAAATAACAGTGAAAAAAGGCAGTTACACTAACAAAATTTTTACAGTGTATGTAACAGGTTAGCAGAGCATTGCACCCACTTGCAAATGGATGATTAACCCCTTAATACCCAAAACTGAATAATAAAAGACAAAAGTTTTTTTTTTTTTTCGTTTTTTTTTTCAGTCACAACAACTGCCACAGCTCTACTGTGGCTTTTTACCTCCCTCAAAAACGACTTTGAAGCCTTTTGAGCCCTCCAAAGATGTCCTGGATCATGCAGGAAGAAGCTGAATGTCTCTGTCAGTATTTTTAGCTGCACAGAAAAGCACTAAAAAAGGCCCCTCCCACTCATATTACAACAGTGGAAAGCCTAAGGAAACTGTTACTAGGCAAAATTCAAGCCAGCCATGTGGGAAAAAAACTAGGCCCCAATAAGTTTTATCACCAAATACATATAAAAACAATTAAACATGCCAGCAAACGTTTTATATTACATTTTTATAAGAGTATGTATCTCTATTAATAAGCCTGATACCAGTCGCTATAACTGCATTTAAGGCTTTACTTACATTAGTTCGGTATCAGCAGCATTTTCTAGCAAATTCCATCCCTAGAAAAATATTAACTGCACATACCTTATTGCAGGAAAACCTGCACGCCATTCCCTCTCTGAAGTTACCTCACTCCTCAGAATATGTGAGAACAGCCATGGATCTTAGTTACTTCTGCTAAGATCATAGAAAACGCAGGCAGATTCTTCTTCTAAATACTGCCTGAGATAAACAGTACACTCCGGCACCATTTAAAAATAACAAACTTTTGGTGTCCGGACCAGCATCTAAGATGGCCGCTTTAATAAGAGCTCTCTACTCTAGGGCTGCAATTTATGGAAAAATCTAATTTATTTCATGCCATCCAAGACTGATACCTATCGCAGTTTACTAAGCTCATTCTCCTGCATCGACGGACACCTATATTTTATTTCTGGGAGTTCCAGAGCCAGCCGTTTGCTACTTGTCTTACATTGACGACTCTCAAGCTCCTCTCCAGGCAAATAAACATACAGAGATCATACTGCCATTCTTAGACATGCTATCTACCACAACTGTGGAAATGCCATATACAACAACCATCGAGGACTTTGATACTACAGTAAGGGCCCTCTTCATAGCCCTTGAGACAAAGATGGCATGCCAATTTCGTAGTCTACATTCTATCCTACGTTATGGCCACGTGGATATACCCACTTCAAACATGGCGGAGCCAGAGGAGGTTACTGACAACTTTGCACAACCCACGAACAGTACCGCTACTTTTGATCCGACACAACTACCTAACCCGCCTCTTGGATCTCCTCTACCTGACCCGGAGGATGCGGCCGGCCTTGGGGGAGGGGAGGAGAGTAGATCGCCGATTCCTGGGGAGCTCTCTTCTGATGGCGTAGCGGAGGAGAAAGTCCTGACCAGAAATGATCATGTCTGCCACCACCGAGACTTTTCAGCACACTTTGGCATTTACTTGTGCTGGCTAGATGACACCGGAGGCGGATGGCTTTATAAGAAACAAGGCAAGCTCCCTTCTTTTAACACTGCCCGACAGCGTGCGCTGTTTAGATCGCACCTGAGCTCACTACAAGTACTGGTCACTGAACTCTGGCTAAAAAGACTCTTGACCCCCCAGCTCACTGTGTCTAGTCGTGTGCCTGATCCTTATCAATACCAGCCTCCAATCTGTTCCAGGAGAGGAGTCGGCTAGTAGCGCTTCCAGGCAAGCACTTGTATCAGCGGTCAGTTCGGACACTATTCTTATGACCACCCGATGCGACTTATGCTTAAGCCATACATATAGTACTTTGCCCCTTATTATGCTTTGTTACACGGTTACCTTTACTTAAAGTTTAAAATGCTCCTAGGGTTTGCTATGAACAGGACTACACTGTGATACTTAAGTTTCCACTAGCGTGCACAGGATTTGCTTTTCCTAAATTTGTGTGATGAGCTTCCATATATCTTATGCTGTCTATGTTAGCTGAGTTGCTTAATGCCTGATATTATTTGCTATATACTTATATGTGCCAAAGGCTTATTGTTTAGGGGGAAAAGTGAGGGTTAACTAGTGGAGGACCAAATAGTTCTTTCATGTAAAATATAACATTGACATATTTCTCCCATCAACTCAGACAGCGGGTAAGATGTATTAATAAGGCTTGATACCTGATTCAGATACTATCACTGTTATACACGAATATTAAGTCATGACTGCATGTTTTGTTGTAGCCATGATAATAATTGTCTGGGAGTACATACATTTATTGAAAATGCTCTACACCCACAAACACAGGAACATTGGTTATTTTCTATATCCTACTGATCTTAACTCTATCAAGATCACATATACCTAGTTTAACAGCTGTAGCAGACAATTTCCCTCAGTACCTGTTGCCAATATGACTGCCTGTCTGTCTAAATTAATTACTACTTGGACAAGAGCTTTTGTTAGGCTGTTTTACTGTTTGTTATTGTTTCCATAATCATCTGTCTACTGTTTACATAAAGGTCAAGCTACGCGACAACTTCCCATCGCCATTTGACCCTCCTGCTATTCTCTTTGCATTCATAATGTCTCACTGTTGGTTATATTGGCCCCAGTTATGTTTGTGTTCAAACTTTGATATTTTGGAAGTGCATTAGACTCACCTATTGTAACCAGCTCTGCCACCCTATATACCATGGCGTTGCTCTTTTTCTCTTATTGTTTCTATAAGAGTAATAATACTAGTGACCTTATAACATTATCCTTTCTAAACTAACTTCCTATCTATCAATAGCTCACGCTAATACCAGACTTAAGTATAGAAAGAGATTACTAATAGCTATCATTGATGTAACAGTCCCTCATATATATGGTTACATACCTAGCTTGAAGAATAAACTAAGTATAAAACACCACACTCCTCTTACGACCTCCATCTTGGTTGAGGCTTGCAAGAGAATGACTGGATATGACAGTTAGGGGAGGAGCTATATAGCAGCTCTGCTGTGGGTGATCCTCTTGCAACTTCCTGTTGGGAAGGAGAATATCCCACAAGTAATGGATGATCCGTGGACTGGATACACTTAACAAGAGAAAAAAAACCTATATCCAGGATTAATAAATTAGCACATATTGCAATCCTTAAGATGACATTTATTTATCCTTTTCTTAGCTTTGTGTATAATACAAAATGGAGTGGAGTTGTTCTTTTGTTTACTGTAGTCAGCCCTAGTAATTGTTTTACTAACTACCACCTTACATGGTGCCAAATGATTTTTCAGAGTAGGGGCCCTCTTGAATACACATCTGGGTTCAGGTGTTATTAGTTGGCCTAATATTGGGTCTTTACGTAGGAGTCCCCAATGCTTTCTGAAAATGTTTGTAATTCTTAAGTGATTTATATTGTATTTAGTAATAAAGGTGGAATTGGCTTGATACTCTTGGTTCAAATGTTGTTTGTTTTTTGGCTCGAAATATAATTTCCTATTATCAGTTTTAGCACGCTCATATGCATCTCTAATGATGTGTTCGGGGTATCCTTTTTCAATAAATCAATCTTTAAGGATAATGCTCTGTTGTTCAAAGTCATTCAAACGGCTAAAATTTCTACGTATTCGTTTGAATTGCCCGTATGGTATATTGTTTTTCCAGACATTATGGTGATTACTTTTATAATTAAGGTAGCTGTTACAATCTACAGTTTTAAAGTGAGTAGTTGTAATTATTCTATTGTCCGTTGAGAATGTTAGACAAAGGTCTACAAATACAATAGATCTTTTCTCAATATTACTTGAAAAGGTCAATCACATATTGTTAGAGTTGAGCGATGTAACAAATAATTCTGCAGATACAATGTCCCCCTTCCATAAAAACAGCAGATCATCAATGTATCTGCCATAGAAGACCAGGTTCGCCCGGTATGCCGAGTTGTAAATATATGTCAACTCAAATAATCCCATAAAGAGGTTGGCAAAACTCGGGGCGAACCTGGTCCCCATGGCAGTACCCTTGAGCTGTAGATAATAATCATCTTGAAAAACAAAATTATGCTGTAAAATAAAGGCAATTAGTTGCAAAATAAATTCCTTCTGTAGATCAGGAATATAAAGATCATCGGCCAAATATTTGGAAATAGCTTGGATCCCCCATTGGTGTTGTATATTAGAATACAATGAATGTACATCGTACGAGATCCACATGTAATCATCATATATATTGATCTTCTCCAATTTATAAATTAAATCTAGAGTCTTTTATATATGAATCTAGTGCGAGCACATATCGCTGTAAGTAGAAATCCACATAGGATGACATATTGTCGGTTAAACTGCCAATACCGGCAAAGATAGGTCGTCCGGGAGGGCATCGCGCATTCTTATGCACCTTAGGAAGGTGATAATAAAATGCAGTTTAGTTTTGAAGGAATTAAATAATCTTTTTCTGCTTTTGTTAGAATGGCTACTTGGTGCCCAAAATTAACCATCCCTATAAGTACTTTAAGATATTTATCTGTAGGGTCTGAGGGTAATTGCTACATATCCGTAAATTGTTTTTGTTTTTATTTTGTATTTTTAGGTATCCACCTAATATTTTATTTTTCTATATTCAATATTTTACAGTACCTATTTCCCATTTCCTATCCATACCTCATTATTTTTACATATTTCTATATATATTATTATCATTTATATTTATTTTTTGTGGCACCTGTTACTAGATATCTGTCTGCACCTCTGCTGCTGGCAGTTTATCTGTTTGAATACAATTTCAAACGTCTCTTGTCTGTTAGAGACAGAGTCATGGACACAATCTATCTGGAAACCTAAAAAGGTGACCCTTGTCTGAGGAATCAAAAAACTTTTTGGTAAATTGATCCTCCAACCATGTTTTCGAAGAAACACCACAAGTTGATTCGTGTGAGATTCTGCAGAATGTAAAGACTGAGCTAGTACCAAGATATCATCCAAATAAGGAAACACCGCAATACCCTGTTCTCTGATTACAGAGAGTAGGGCACCCAGAACCTTTAAAAAGATTCTTGGAGCTGTTGCTAGGCCAAATGGAAGAGCAACAAATCGGTAATGCTTGTCTAGAAAAGAGAATCTCAGGAACTGATAATGATCTGGATGAATCGGGATATGAAGGTAAGCATCCTGCAAGTCTATTTTAGACATATAATGTCCTTGCTGAACAAAAGGCAGAATAGTCCTTATAGTCACCATCTTGAAAGTTGGTACTCTTACAAAGCGATTCAAAATTTTCAGATCCAGAATTGGTCTGAATAAAATTTCCTTCTTTGGGACAATAAATAGATTTGAATAAAACCCCAAGCCTTGTTCCTGAAAAGGAACCGGCATGATTACCCCTGAAACCTCCAGATCTGAAACACACTTCAGGAAATCCTGGGCTTTTACTGGATTCACTGGGATGCGTGAGAAAAAAAATCTTCTCACAGGAGGTCTTACTCTGAATCCTATTCGGTAGCCCTGAGAGACAATGCTCTGAATCCATTGATTTTGGACAGGATTTGCCCAAACATCCTTGAAAAACCTTAATCTGCCCCCTACCAGCTGAACTGGAATGAGGGCCGCACCTTCATGCGGACTTAGGGGCTGACTTTGGTTTCTTAAAAGGCTTGGATTTATTCCAATTTGAGGAAGGCTTCCAATTGGAAACAGATTCCTTGGGGGAAGGATTAGGTTTTTGTTCCTTATTTTGACGAAAGGAACAAAAACGATTAGAAGCCTTAGATTTACCCTTAGGTTTTTTATCCTGAGGCAAAAAAACTCCCTTCCCCCCAGTAACAAATGAAATAAAAGAATCCAACTGAGAACCAAATAAATTATTACCTTGGAAAGAGATAGTAATCTAGACTTAGATGTCACATCAGCATTCCAAGATTTAAGCCACAAAGCTCTTCTAGCTAAAATAGCTAAAGACATGGATCTAACATCAATTTTGATAATATCAAAAATGGCATCACAAATAAAATTATTAGCATATTGCAGTAAGCGAACAATGCTAGATATGTCAGAATCCAATTCTTGTTGCTCTAAATTCTCCAACCAAAAAGTTGAAGCAGCTGCAACATTAGCCAAAGTAATTGCAGGCCTAAGAAGATGACCTGAATATAAATAGGCTTTCCTTAGATAAGATTCAAGCTTCCTATCTAAAGGATCTTTAAAGGAAGTACTATCTTCCATAGGAATAGTGGTTCGTTTAGCAAGATTAGAAATAGTCCCATCAACTTTGGGGATCTTTTCCCAAAACTCTATTGAAATTGTTGGTAAAGGATACAATTTTTTAAACCTTGCAGAAGGATTAAAAGGAGTACCCGGCTTATTCCATTCCTTAGAGATCATATCAGAAATAGCATCAGGAATAGGAAAAACCTCTGGAGTAACCACAGAAGGTTTAAAAACAGCATTTAAGCGTTTACTGGTTTTAATATCAAGAGGACTAGCTTCCTCAATATCCAAAGTAATTAACACTTCTTTTAACAAAGAACGCATATACTCTATTTTAAAGAAATAGGTAGATTTGTCAGTGTCAATGTCTGAGGAAGGATCTTCTGAATCAGATAGATCCTCATGAGAGGTGGATAATTCATTATGTTGTCAGTCATTTGAAATTTCATCAACTTTGTGAGAAGTTTTAAAAGACCTCTTACGCTTATTATAAGGTGGAAATGCAGACAAAGCCTTCTGAATAGAATCAGTAACAAATTCTTTAAAATTCATAGTTATATCATGTACATAAGAAGTTGAAGGAACTGCAACCGGCAATGTACTATTACTGATGGACACTATCTGCATGTAAAAGTTTATCATGACAACTAATACAAATGACATTAGGAGATATAATCCCAACAATTTTACAACAAATGCACTTAGCTTTGGTAGAACCGATGTCAGGCAGCAAAGTTCCAACAGATACTTCTGAGGCAGGATCAGATTGAGACATCTTTCAAAATGTAAAAGAAAAAACAACATATAAAGCAAAATTATCAATTTCCTTATATGACAGTTTCAGGAATGGGAAAAAATGCAAATAGCATAGCCCTCTGACATAGAAAAAGGCAAGAGGCAAAAGCAATGGGGCAATAAATAATGAAAAGTTTGGCGCCAAGTATAAACGCACAACGTAACAGAATTTTTTTCCCGGAAATGACACACTCGCGTCACTAACGACGCAACCCTGTGTGAACCTGTGTCAATTAAGACGCCTGAAATGACGAACTTGTGTCAACGGACGTGCCTTTCACGCCAAAAAATTCTCACGCCAAGAATGACGCAATAAAGTGTAGCATTTAGTGCACCCGCGAGCCTAAGCCAGCCCGCAATTTGAAACAAAGTAGTCAATTGAAAAAAAAAAAAAGACTAAACCCCAGGTAAGAAAAATATTTCTCAATATTAACTTCCCCAAATATGAAACTGGCAATCTGCAAAAGGAAATACATGAACCTGACTCATGGCAAATATAAGTACAATACATATATTTAGAACTTTATATAAAAGCATAAAGTGCCAAACCATAGCTGAGGTGTCTTAAGAAATAAAAACATCCTTACCAAAAGACACCCATCCACATATAGCAGATAGCCAAACCAGTACTGAAACAGTTATCAGTAGAGGTAATGGTATATGAGAGTATATCGTTGATCTGAAAAGGGAGGTAGGAGATTAATCTCTACAACCGATAACAGAGAACCTATGAAATAGACCCCCGTTAGGGAAATCATTGCATTCAATAGGTAATACTCTCCACGTCCCTCTGACATTTGCTGTACTCTGAGAGGAATCGGGCTTCAAAATGCTGAGAAGCGCATGTCAACGTAGAAATCTTAGCACAAACTTACTTCACCACCTCCATAGGAGACAAAGTTTGTAAAACTGAATTGTGGGTGTGGTGAGGGGTGTATTTATAGGCATTTTGAGGTTTGGGAAACTTTGCCCCTCCTGGTAGGATTGTATATCCCATACATCACTAGCTCATGGACTCTTGCCAATTACATGAAAGAAAAGTGTTTTTTTTCCCATTTTCCCCCCTCATATTTTTATCATTTTTTATAGTAAATTATAAGATATTATGAAAATAATGGTATCTTTAAAAAGTCAATTTAATGGCGAGAAAAACGGTATAGAATGTGTGGGTACAGTAAATGAGAAAGAGGAAAATTACAGCTAAACACAAACACCGCAAAAATGTAAAAATAGTCTTGGTCGCAAACAGTCAGAAAATGGAAAAGTGTGGTGGTCCTTAAGGGGTTAATTTATATCTATTTTAATTATGTTAAAGTTAGGGGGTGTTAGATTTAGGGGATAATATAGTTTAATTTAGGTTGTTTTGCAATGTGGGGGTCGGCGGTATAGGGGTTAATAGGTTTAGTTAGTGTCGGGGAACATATATTGAAATATAATGCTAAAGTAAAAGTAATTTCTCCCCATGACTGCAAGTTTTTGATCAGGACTTACAGTAAGTGAATGGCTAACTTTTTAGCAAATTCACTAGAATCATCTTCTGTTTCAAGTGCTGTTACGAATGTGAAAGAAAGCAAAATTAAAAGTTTTTATGCCATTATATACAATCTGACAGATACAGATCAGAAATTTGGCACCACCAATTTCCATAAAGTTTAAAAATTCAAGCTGTTAGAGATTAAACAAGTAAAAACATAATTTATGTAAGAACTTACCTGATAAATTCATTTCTTTCATATTAGCAAGAGTCCATGAGCTAGTGACGTATGGGATATACATTCCTACCAGGAGGGGCAAAGTTTCCCAAACCTCAAAATGCTTATAAATACACCCCTCACCACACCCACAAATCAGTTTAACGCATAGCCAAGAAGTGGGGTGATAAGACAAAAATGCGAAAAAAAATAAGGAATTGGAATAATTGTGCTTTATACAAAAAAATCATAACCACCACAAAAAGGGTGGGCCTCATGGACTGTTGCTAATATGAAAGAAATTAATTTATCAGGTAAGTTCTTACATAAATTATGTTTTCTTTCATGTAATTAGCAAGAGTCCATGAGTGACGTATGGGATAATGACTACCCAAGATGTGGATCTTCCACGCAAGAGTCACTAGAGAGGGAGGGATAAAATAAAGACAGCCAATTCCGCTGAAAACAATCCACACCCAAAATAAAGTTTAAATCTTATAATGAAAAAAACTGAAATTATAAGCAGAAGAATCAAACTGAAACAGCTGCCTGAAGTACTTTTCTACCAAAAACTGCTTCAGAAGAAGAAAACACATCAAAATGGTAGAATTTAGTAAAAGTATGCAAAGAAGACCAAGTTGCTGCTTTGCAAATCTGATCAACCGAAGCTTCATTCCTAAACGCCCAGGAAGTAGAAACTGAACTAGTAGAATGAGCTGTAATCCGTTGAGGCGGAGTCTTACCCGACTCGACATAAGCATGATGAATTAAAGATTTTAACCAAGATGCCAAAGAAATAGCAGAGGCCTTCTGACCTTTCCTAGAACCGGAAAAAATAACGAATAGACTAGAAGTCTTTCGGAAATTCTTAGTAGCTTCAACATAATATTTCAAAGCTCTAACTACATCCAAAGAATGCAATGATCTCTCCTTAGAATTCTTAGGATTAGGACATAATGAAGGAACCACAATTTCTCTACTAATGTTGTTAGAATTCACAACCTTAGGTAAAAATTTAAAAGAAGTTCGCAACACCGCCTTATCCTGATGAAAAATCAGAAAAGGAGACTCACAAGAAAGAGCAGATAATTCAGAAACTCTTCTAGCAGAAGAGATGGCCAAAAGAAACAAAACTTTCCAAGAAAGTAATTTAATGTCCAATGAATGCATAGGTTCAAACGGAGGAGCTTGAAGAGCCCCCAGAACCAAATTCAAACTCCAAGGAGGAGAAATTGACTTAATGACAGGTTTTATACGAACCAAAGCTTGTACAAAACAATGAATATCAGGAAGATTAGCAATCTTTCTGTGAAAAATAACAGAAAGAGCAGAGATTTGTCCTTTCAAGGAACTTGCAGACAAACCTTTATCCAAACCATCCTGAAGAAACTGTAAAATTCTCGGAATTCTAAAAGAATGCCAGGAAAAATGATGAGAAAGACACCAAGAAATGTAAGTCTTCCAGACTCGATAATATATCTTCCTAGATACAGATTTACGAGCCTGTAACATAGTATTAATCACAGAGTCAGAGAAACCTCTTTGACTAAGAATCAAGCGTTCAATCTCCATACCTTTAAATGTAAGGATTTGAGATCCTGATGGAAAAAAGGACCTTACGATAGAAGGTCTGGTCTTAACGGAAGAGTCCACGGTTGGCAAGAGGCCATCCGGACAAGATCCGCATACCAAAACCTGTGAGGTCATGCTAGAGCCACCAACAGAACAAACGAGCATTCTTTCAGAATCTTGGAGATTACTCTTGGAAGAAGAACTAGAGGCGGAAAGATATAGGCAGGATGATACTTCCAAGGAAGTGACAACGCATCCACTGCTTCCGCCTGAGGA